>NC_081406.1:227854341-228121334 GCF_030272615.1 Cryptomeria japonica
CTATTATCACATAATAGGTCGTATTACAACATAATAGGACCTATTATGTGATAATAGGTCCTATTACAACATAATAGGACCTATTGTCACATAATAGGCTAGGCTATTATGTCGTAATAGGTCCTAGTATCACATAATAGGCCCCATTGTGTTGTAATAGGACCTATTATCACATAATAGGTCGTATTACGACATAATACGACCTATTATGTGATAATAGGTCCTATTGCGACATAATAGGCCCTATTATGTTGTAATAGGTCCTAGTATCACATAATAGGCCCCATTATGTGTAATAGGACCTATTATGTCATAATAGGACTTATTATCACTTAATAGGTCCTATTGCGACATGTAATAGGACCTATTATGTGATAATAGTTCCTATTTAGACATTATAGAACCTACTATCACATAATAGGCCCTATTATGTCTTAATAGGACCTATTATGTGATAATAGGTCCTATTTAGACATTATAGAGCCTATTATCACATAATAGGCCCTATTATGTTGTAATAGGACCTATTATCACATAATAGGTCCCATTATATTATAAGACTCCTTAAGACCCTTAAGACCACTAAGACCTCTTTGACCCCTTAAGACCGTGCTATGACCCCTTGACTGGGCTTAAGACCACTATGACCCCTGAAGACCCCTGAAGACCCCTAATAGGACCCCTTGAGACCCCTTTCACCTATTTGAACTCTCAAGACCACTATGACCCCTTAAGACCAATATGACCACTTAAGACCACTAAGACCTATTTAACCCCTTAAGACCACTAAGACCTCTTTAACCCCTTAAGATTGTGCTATGACCCCTTAAGACCCGTATGACCGGGCTTAAGACCACTATGACCCCTTAAGACAAAGTTATGACCCCTTAAGACCTTTGAAGACTCCTTAAGACCCCTAATAGGACCCCTTAAGACCCTTTTGATCACTTAAGATCCCTTTGACCCCTTAGGATAGATTTGTTTAGAATTTTTACATGTATGAATACATTTTTTTTATTGTTTATATAATACATGATTTGTCTCAAGTTTAGAATGTTAAATAAACATGTGTGTATATGAAAATTGTAATTTTTTTCAATGTTTAGAAATTTAACATGTACAAATGTAATATTTTCAATGTTTATTTAACAAAATTTGATTTGTTTAAATGTTTAGAATATATTTTTAAAGAATATTTGTACAATGATTCATCTTGTTTCTAACATATGTATATGAGTTCTTGTTTTTTAATTTTATTTAATGTATGCACACATGCAGATTCATATATATATATATATATATATTCATACATTTGAGATCATGGCTTCTAGTGGTTCTGATCATCATTCTTCCAAGTAGAGTGTGCATCCTGATCCTCAATAGACCCCACATAGGTCTGTAACTCCTGGCAGTACTCCGGAGGATAGGGAGAGTGTTCGTACATAAACTATTGTCAGATTGTAGGCCGCTCTAGCAAAGCTAGAGCGGACTTTGCAAAACACTCTTGTTCTTCCCAATAGAGAAAAGTTAGTTTCCATTCGAGATGATCTTATGCATATGATTGACCTTGTCCAATCATACAACCCATATGATGACCATCATATTGATCACTTTTATGCCTCTTTATCCTGCACTGTCTTTGACATTATTAAATGTAGACAAGTAGATAGGGATGTATCCTCTACGAATGTCAAAACCATGTTCCCCTTTTACATGGATATGAGAGTCGTTAGAGGTTATCAAGTCACTAGGTGCAAGGATGATCTTGTCGCACTGTTCATATACCCGAGATGGTTGGCAACACATCATATGTGGCCGCAAAAGGATGAGCTGCCATAGTATTTCTGCAAACAATTGTTTGTAGAATTTCACCTAGGTTATGATGTTGACTACATTGATTTTCCACAGCATGCTCACCATGGTAAGGGGAGATTCAGAGACAAATTTAGACACCCTAATCTACCACAACCCCCTAGTAAGAGGGAAATGGTGGGTCAAAGCCTTTTGGTTCTTCCAAAAAGTTTGGATTTTGCCACAGGTGGCGTAGGAGATATTGCAGCTGAGGACATGTGAGTCGACATGTATTCTAGCATAGCCACCATTGTGACTCAGTTTGATGAATTGACCTCTGATCGCGTTGGTAGATATATGCTGCATTATCATACCACACTTACTATTGATCCTTCAGATCCATTTTATGATCCTTATATTCGTCATGAGCAACCATCGCCTGAAGAGATTGCATAGTTACCTGAGGATCATCTGCGAGAGATGAGCTCCTTTTTAGTGAGTGATCTTGTTGATTCATATCAGGATTTTTCTACAGTACTTGGTATCCCACCTCAGGAGATTCTAGAGTTCATTAGACGAGTACTCCAGAGACCCTCCACTAGTAGCAGCCATGGAGGTGCAGATGTAGGGCCAGGTGGTAGTTCGAGGCAAGAGGATATTTTGATACCTCCTACAGCTCCTCCGCAATAGACATGTGTTGATCCTACACCTCCTGAGACTAGAGTTGATCGTACACCACAGACACTAGGAGTTCAAAGAGGAGGTTTTTCATCTCTTCTTATGGATGAGGGTATTGATCCTGATGTAGTGTCATTGCACTCTTCTAAGATATCTGGCATCAGGCGTGCATTCGAGGAGAGGAATAAGGTCAGAAACCAAATATAGAATTTGATTTAATTGTATATAAATTACAATTTAGAATGACATATTTAGAATTTAGAATGACATATTTTTTGAATTTAGAATTTAGAATGACATATTTTTTGAATTTTCAATATATTACAGGATATTATGATGGCCGCAAGCTATGGATATTTGCAAGCACCAGGTGATCCTATTCATCAGGATACATAGGTAGATTTATATAAATATATTTAAATTTAAATTCATGTGTGTCTTTTTTTTTCTTTTATATATATATTTAGTAAATAACTGTACATGTACACACATGTTTGTACACTATAATTTTTTAAAATGGAAATTGTGTACAATGTAGGCACCTCGAGCAGGTGATGGATCAGATCAGGGATTGTGTTAGGACATGATATAGAGATATATTGTTCTACATGCTCACTTGATATATTGTAGTACCCTTGCCCTAATCAATTTCTAATCTCGGTTTGACCTTGGTTAGTTTATCATGTTATAATGTTATAGTCAGATGTTTTGATTTTTGTGCATACCTGTTAATGTGGTTTTCACACCAATTCGTATGCAATTTTATTAGTTCTCCTATTTCGTGTTATTAATCTCGGGCTAACACTTTCATTAAGTATATATATGTATGCATGTATGACTCTTGGTTGCAGGAGATTTCAGGTATAGTACCGCATGGGCACGAGGTTCATCTCCGCCTGGATTCGCAGGTTTGAGTGTACCTCTTTGATCATTAGATTTTGGATTAGGTGGTCGCAAGACCCTCGTTTGACCATAGTCGTGCTCAAGTGAGCGTCGTCAGTTGTCGTCGGTATTCCCTTTGGTTGGGTATGCAGGTTGTCTATCTGTTTGGCTTTCTTGGGTTGCGTGTTTTGTGTGTGGTTAAATTAAGTATTTAATCCTTAGTATTTTAATTTGATTTTATGTGTGTTTATGCATTAGTATTTTGGGGACTAAATTAAATAGGTTCCTTTTTATGTGAATAATCGTTAATTAGAATTGCTCAATTCAGGTTGACAGCAAGTTCAATTAAATGGTTAATTTTAAATAATGAATATTTTCAGTTATGCTTTCAAAATGAAAGATTTAAATTTATTCGAAATAGAAATGATTTAATTTCTTTGGCATTTTGGAAATAGAAAGGGTAAATTCAATTATTTGAGAAAATCAATTTTAATTTGAAAAGAAAGTCTAATATATTGATTTGTTGAAAAGAATGAATTTGGAGATTTTATTTTAAATAAAAATATTTTAAATCCAAAAATAAATTTTTGGTCAAACTTTTCCCCGTTTAACCTAGGTTTTGAAAATAATTTGGGAGGATTATATTTTTGGAGAGTATTTTGAAAAATATTTTTGGAGAATGAAATTTTGGGGATTTTTGCAAAAGAAAGGATTTTTGGAGCTTGCAAGTTGGGCTCTCCTTCAATCTTGCCAGGATTGCTGAATCAGGTAGGTCTCTAGTTTATTTCTTGGGTTCTTGCTTAAAGAAATTGTTTTTGGTGTTTTTGTAGAAATCTGGTTGTACAGATTAAAAATCTTATGTATTTGGGAAATGAAGGAGTTGTAGTTTGAATTTTTGAATCTAAAACCCTCCTTGCTTCCTTTCCAAACCTCCATATGTCATTTTTGCTTGAACAAATTGGTTTTCAAAAATAAAAAAT
Organism: Cryptomeria japonica; assembly: GCF_030272615.1. Lineage (NCBI taxonomy): Eukaryota > Viridiplantae > Streptophyta > Pinopsida > Cupressales > Cupressaceae > Cryptomeria > Cryptomeria japonica. Next base: position 227,858,673 of record NC_081406.1, read on the forward strand.
AGAACAAATTTTGGGGGTTTGGCTGTTCTTGATGAATTTTTGTTTAAACTCCATTGAAGGTTTCCTGATTAAGTTTTAAACTGAAATTTAGTTTGGGGTTTAGTAGATTTGTTGTTTAAATATGTATAAATCAATCTTATTTTGCCAATATGGTGTTTGATTGAAAGAAATTTCCCTTTCCTAGATTTGGTTATTCTGAAAATGTAAATTTTAGAAAACCCAAGGTTTTCTAGAAAAATTATTTTAAGTCTCTATTGAGACTATGATTTTTACTGTGAATTTATTATTTTAACAGTAAAAAGATAAAATTTAAAAATAAATTAATAAAGCAAACCCCACGTGGCAGGGAAAACCCCCACCATGTGGGGAGGTAGCACGCTACCAGGGGTAGCGGCTACTACCAATTGGTAGCAGCGCTACCAATGGTAGCGGACTACTGTTACCAATGGTAGCGTGAGCTACCAAGGGAGCCATGTGGACGGGTACCCCCCCTTTCCTTTTTGCAAATTGTATTTTTTTTTTATATATTTTTTTTCTTGCAAAAAATATATATAATAATTTAATATTATAATAATAGTTAATTTTAAATAAAGTTTTAATTATGATTAAATTTGTTCATTAATTAATAATTTATGATTAATTTGTTATTAATTATTTGTATAATGGTAAATATACATTAATTAATATTCAAATTTCATTTTGTTATTAATGCATATGTTTCTAATTAAATACTTGATTTGTTAATTTTGTTATTAATTATTAATTGGTTATATTTTATTAATCACAGATTAATAAATATATATTAATTAATATTTAATTTGGGTATTTTTCTATATGTGCGTAAGGAAGTAATTTGTGGATTTGGGAAATGTTTGCCTATTTTTGGTTCCTTTAAATGTATATTTCCTTAGTCGGAAAAGTGTAACTTGGTTCTGGAAAGATGAACTTGGAGAAATTATTTTTGAACCAGTATGACAATGATGTTTTATTTGAAGATTAAATATCATATTTAGACGGTTAATGTTTATTTAATTATATTCATGTGAATTTGGTTTAAAAACTCGTATTGAAGTATTTATGTTATGTTATGATGCATACGAACTTAGTGAGTTAGAAAACCAAGAATGACCTATATCTAGATGAGGTAGATAGTTGCAATCAAACTTAGATCTTTTAGAAAACTTGATCGACTTTTAACGTTTAAATCAATATGGAAAAAGATTGTCTCTACCGGTTATTGCATATGCAAGTTTAAATTTTTGTATTCGCTTTTGCTTAAGTAATGGTAAGACTTTGATTTGATGATTGGATCCTGTCATATGTTTGATTTGGGGTACATGTTTTTGTCCTCGATCTCAAGTTTGACTATTGTCTTGTGATGGTGTTATAACTGGTCATGTCCTTTATGCGGGTGTCGAGTGTTGATTCGTGGTTGACCATAGCTGGTCAGGTCTCTAGTTAGAGTACCGTTAGTCAGTGCACCTCGTATGAGGTCGTGTTTGACCAAATGGTTGTTCCCTCCATTTTGAACTCTGTTTGCTTAACCTTGTGTATTCCTGGGCTTAGGAGTTCATTGAGTATGGTCTAGTGTCATATGGGAAAGTGGCTTTCGATTGGGGCCTGCACCCAAAGTGGTTGCTGGGTAACCCATCGAAAGTGTGTCTAATAAGTGATAACCTAATAACATATTAGAGTGTTAGTTAATCAATCACTAAGTAAGATAATTGTGCCTCACACATGGGATGAGTGCTAACATAGACTTGACATGCTATGAGAAGGCCTGAAATGGAAAACCATCATTCTTGTCTTCATGAAAGGATGTGTGGGTCCACATAAGGCTTGGATGGGCCGGAGGTTCAGAATAGGTTGCCAGGGTAACCTAGTGGATGGGGCCGAAACCTATGAAGACCTGCCATGGTAACCATTCCAGATTATGTGATGACACGTGTCCCTTATGCTCGCTAGTGTGTTGTTGTGTTGTCTCGATAGGAGCACTATTGTGGAGTCATCCTATTGCTTATGCCCTTGTGAGAACTCGATATCATGCTAGACCATGGGCTGCAATGACTTAGTTTTGCGGATGCTCCAGTGGACCTTTGTATTTCCTTCTATTATGTTCAGTTGGATCCTTTCCTATTCAGGGATCATTTATGTATTTATTTGACCGATGTGGTTGTATGTATTTTGGTTATGTTCACCTTGATGGCAGGATTGTAAATGATGCGACCATATGTATTCTTCCCTATTATTTAATGATCAGAGGGGTCTTGCAGTTGAACAGACCCGGAGATGTATCCCTTTAGGGATGAACTTCGATATCAATTTGGTGTTATGTGATGCTTATGTCTTTTTTAGTTATAGCATGTATGAATGGCATTATGTTAGGATGTATAAAATGGATTAGATGAAATTAATCTTAAATGCATGTATGCAGACATCTTTTTAATGCAGTAATTTGGATCATGAAAGAATGTAGATTAGAATAATGGAATATATTCAACTATTGATAATGAAATTAAGTATGCATGGAAAGAACTCATTAGTTTATGACGAAATTAAAGTGTGTTATAAAATTTAGATGCATGACTTATATTTTAATGAAAAGTTTGAACGAAGGGTATGGTTAAATCTTATTGGATGAACCCTATCATATTACCTATACTTTTTACGTCAATGGATGAACCTTATCATGTGATCTATATTTTTTATCTTCTGAAAGAAATTTATCCTTTGTTTAAGTATTATCTTCTCATTAAGTTTATCAGCTTAATTGAATTCTTTAGCGTGAGTTGAGTTAAATGTGGAATTAAGTAATCTCGTTGGGAAACTCTTTAGGTGTTAATTGAAGTCTTCCACTATGTAATCTAAATTTGATATCTCATTGTATCACTATGTTGTGTTTAATTAAAAAAAATAAAATTATTTGCACTCTATTCTTATGTTTTAGTTTAATCCCTTCAGGGTTTCCTAGTGGGGCATTACATATATTCCATATATATTTGTAGATCTGACATTTCTGTTACACATGTTGTGGATATTTGTCTAGATACATTGTGGACATTTCAGTCATTTTTATGTACTTTTGTAGACTTATTTTAGACATTATATCTAGACATTTCATGTGTTACATGTTTATATAGATACATTTCATTTGTTACACACATTTATTTCAAGTTTATAAATCATGTTTTACGTAGGGTTTAAATTATGCCAATGATATCATCTCAAAAGCTTATGTAAATTTGTGTCTATTTTCTATTACATATGCATGCATGATGTGTGTTCTTAATAATCTTTCTTTTTCACCAATAGATTAGGAATTTCGACATAAAACTCTATTTTTTAACATGGTGTAGTAAATTAATGAAAATAGTTTTCCTTGAGATTCAATATAATGACAAAGAGACTTTATATGTAATGTTTTAATACATTGGAAACTAGACACAATTAATTATTTAGCATTACAAATTTTTTAACATTATATTACCAATCTAGCAATGTACATAAAAGCATACTTCTAGAGGAAATATTCACTTGAAAAAACATACTTGACAAAGATCCAATACTTAACATTCTTGAAATGTCAATGAAAAATCAAAATGTATTTTCTAAATCAAGTAATATAAATAATCACTAATAAATATGAATAATGCAATTATGACTAGTTCTTTGTTCTTAATCAAGAAAAAATCTTGAGTTTAAAACTACAAAAAAATGTACATAATTTCTTAATCAAGAAATATAAATAATTACTAATAATCTAATTCAAGTAATATAAATAATCAATAATAATCTAATGTAACAAAGAAAGGAATTTACATGTGTGTGAACTCATAGAAAATCATATAACAATGTATATATAATTTAGTATGTGTACTTAATATAAGGGGATCTAAAGTTAGGACCTATTAGGATGTCATAAGGGGATGTATAACATAAAAGAATACATATAAAAGATTTTCAACCAAGCATGCATAACAATTTATATAATTTAGCATACTTAACATATCGAGATCTAAAATTAGGAACTATTAGGATGCCTTAAGAGGATGTCTTAAGGGGATGTATAACATAAAAGAATACATTTAAAAGCTTTTCAACCAAGCATGCATAACAATCTATATAATTTATCATGCTCAACATAAGGGGATCTAAAGTTAGGACCTATTAGGATGTCTTAAGGGGATGTCCAAAGCGCATGTCTAAAGGGGATGTATAACATGTAAAAGCATGTACATGTAATTGAAGAATACATAAAAGCATTTCAACCAAGCATGCATAACAATATATGAAAACCATTGTTCACCATGTCAAAAAATAATAACTAGACATGATCCAATATTAAAAAATCATCTCTAAGTTTTAATATGGTCCATATATATATATATATATCTAGTCCCAGTTCAAATTAAACATGAGTTCAAACTCTAGTTCAAACATAAAAGTATGAGCTACAAAAACAAGTTAGATAGCCTAAGTTAGCTCCTGATACATATAGTCTGGATCTTCTCTATCTTCTATTATCTCCAAAAAAAATTCATTTTCTTCAAAAGGTAACCTCCAGTTTTGGTTGCCATGTCCTTTTTTTGGCAATGTCTCAAATTGCAGCTTTGTCGCTATAACCAAGTGACTGTAATGTAGAACTAGTTTTCCAAGCATGTATTCAATAAATTAAACAGCATTTTTGTCTATCTTAGTTTGGTGATAATAGGTTCCTTCTATAAAAACTGAACCAATTGGATATGATTGTCCATCACCATCTTCAGTTACTTTTGGCAATATGAATTTTGCTTTTGTGCATCTTAGTAGATAATAATCTACACCTTCCACATTGTCAAGATCCGCAATCACAACAAAAATATCACCTATGTATGTACATCCAGATAACACCATATAAATTTAAAACAAAAGTAAGATGTAGATAAAATTTTAACATCACTGTGATCTAAATTAAAACTAAATAAAAGAACATGTATGCACACAAGCACCTGTAACGACTAAATCAGAAACACGTTCGTAATGAATTGAATATATAGGATCATGAATGTCTATGCCATTTTCATCATCTTCATAAGGAGGCATTATGATTAACTCTTTCATATCCCATTGTGAGACATATCCATTTGCAATATTCTCACATTGACTCATTGGATTGTCCTCAACATAGTTAGTACACAAGCATGATTTTTCTCTTACTTGAATCAATGGAGGCTTGTGGTGTCCTGTAGTCATTACTTGATGTAAACTTCTAATACCAACAATTGTTTGACGATTGTAAGGATTAGATCGATCAATACCTATAAAAAATATGAAATGAAATTTGCACATTTTTAGATCAACGACTTTAGGATAAAAGTGAAATGCAGCTGATGAAATTTTTTAAGAATTCTTGAGAACAAAAATATTTCACCTTTCACTTCCCCAAAATAATGTTTGTTGTATGGCATGTCCCGACGAGAAAAATGACTTTGACACCATTCAACAATTTTGTTTGAATTCTCTATGCTATTACCTACATAAATGAACTTAGAGATGTTGTTATGTGCACTTCTTTTTAAATGAAATTATATTAAGAAATAGATACAAACAAATTGAAAATAAAATTAACAGTACTTGCAAGTTCATGTTGGCGAAGCGCACACTTCACACATGCTTCTGCTCCATCGTGCTCTCCTTTTCCATATCCACTTTCAAAGAAGTTCCACCAAAACTTAACATCGTGTCTAGCATGTTGCATGGATAGCCAATTAAAGGCTTTTGCAGATTTAAATTGTCTTGCTCCATAAAGTTGTATGCCATGTACATGTACAATTGAACATTTAAATAAAATTTATCAAATTGAAATAAAATACAAATTGACATATAAATAAAAATGAATTGAAACTTATGTACTCACCTGCACAACCATCCGACCAAATCCAGTGTTGTGAAACATTTATCTCATGATATGCAAGATCTTCAAAAAACATTGCAAAACAATGAGCTACATAGCTCCTATCATGACCCTTATCATCGCTGCTATAGAAATGAACCTCCTTGATGATAATGCGCATTTGGATTAGTACAATTTTCTACCCCATCTAGATCAAATTGTGCATGTCTATAGGTCACTTGCACAAATATTGCAACTTGATCAGAATGATAATATTGAGATTGAATCTATGATTGAGGGGAAAATGTATAGTTCTCAGAGAAATCTACAATTGAAAGAATATAACCAGGTGGAAAACAATTTTTGGAATCACGAAATTGTTTAGCTTGCCATCGTGCACCATGACAATGTTGGATATGTGGATAAATCATAGTATGAAATTTGTTCATAAATTCAAGGTAGGGCAATTCACTCTCCTTCAATGCATTTTTTTTGGATTCATCTCTTGTCTTAGTTCGATATGTCTCATATTGAAATCTCTTCCACAAAACTGGCATTGAAACATCAATATTCTCAATTTGTAATGGAATTTTTTGCAAATGTCCACAATCAATGCATGTACTTTTTATACACTGTACATTGAAGTCATCTAAATATTCTGATTTATCACATAAAATTGATTTCACAAATTGTGTCGTACTTCCAGGGATGATCATATCTGGATTAAGTATTGTCATAGATTTTTTATATGACTCTAAGTATAGATGAAACTCAACATGATTTCAACAACAAGTTTAATGTACCTTATTTATGTGTACAAATCAAGGGTCCAACCTCTCAAACATTCTCTGACATATTTTCACATCTGAAAATTCTTCCTTGAATGCTTCAAATAGTTCACTTTATGTTGTATCTACCAAATGTTTAGGATGTGAAATATTCATACTGGTCTCTTCATCTTTCATCTATATAGTGTCCCTTCTATTGGACGAAACACGGGAGTGGCTGGTCCAATATTCAATGACCAATCTTCTTACATCTTAAAAAAAAAATTCTTTTCAAGGAAGTCTACAAATATTTACCCAATTCATTTCAATGTTTTCATCTAACATATTTCTCCTCCTAATATATCTTTGAATAGTTTTTCTAGATATATTCAGTAATTCATAAATTGCTTTAACTTGTCTTTTATGTGTCAACCTCTTACTAGAAATCGTACTCATCAACGCTCTACGTCCATCACTTGAATCAACTCCTCAACTCGTGGTATTAATAAGGTTCAATGCATCTTGCAATTTTTCAACTATTGTTTCTTTTACATGACCTCCTGAGCTTTTCCTATTATCAACACCCAACAACTCCAAAACAAGAGTCATTTCTCTTTTCCTGAATAACTTGGCAAATAGTTGTGCTCTCCCAACCACAAAGTTATTTTCAAAATGTTCCTCCCACATGTTTCTGTAATGCAATTTAATTGTGCTTTCAGGTACCATCTGTTCAATTGAGTCAGGTAGGGGCACTACACATATTTTAATAAAAACACTATGACCAAAAGTGGATTAACAATTTCTTTTCTTCCATGGAACAATTGGATCATCATTAATAAGAAAAACACACTAACAAACTAATTATGATGTTGCAAGCGACAAAAATCACACACAATGATTACGTATGGAAAACATGTAGATGATTAATTAGATGGAGTTGTTTTCATCTCAATCCTCTAAGGCATTTCACTGAACTATGTTGTGCAACTATAAAGAAGTATTAATGAAAAGAGCTGTGTAAAAATATACTAGTTCATAATAGAATGTGTTCTTTTATAACAAATTCAAACTTATATGAAATTTAATCCAAACCCTTATCTCAAAATATATTCCAAATATCCTCTTTAAAAATAGGTGACTTGCCATCTTTTCTTCTCTACCATTTGAGCATCCCTAGCTAATAATTATTCAAACATAGTCCTTTGATTTTGAGGCTCTATTCCAATAGCATGTCAACAAACATTTTTTTTTAAAATATGTTAGAAAATTCTTTAAAATTTATAATATATTTTTATATAAATTACAATTGACATAACCATTACACCTTCATTACATTCTTGATATAAAATTGCCATGTTATGAACCAAAGTAAATAGAACCTTAAAAATATGAAGCGAAATTGATGACTCAAAGAAAAATCATCAACATAAGATGAAAATTAGATTTCAAAATTGTATACACAAAAAAACTTATTCTATACATAAAGATATTATAAATTAAATTCACCCATTTTCTATACACATTTCAAATTGTATTCTTAATATTAATTTACGTTTATCTTTTATCAACTTAAAAACTCTTACACCTCCTTTGCCTCCTATAGATACAAGTATTAAGAAACAAATACGATGTGATGGATGGGTGGACGTTACATCACTCTAAAAGTGGTAGTGTACTCATAAAATGAAGCTCAGAGAATAATGGCATATAATAAAAGCATTCACGTTAATAATGGTGTTCATATTCGTTCGGAGACGTGTTGATAGGAAGATTGCCTTGGAAGATCTTCCATGGGCTGCGAATCCCTTTCGACATCTGTGGTTTGTTGCCATTTACCACACATACTCGAAGAAGTGACCCAAATTTATAACCACGTAATCTCAGCATTGAAGGCGCCAATTAAAGATACTGAGAAGAAGTGACACAGCCATTAATTACTGGAGCCATTAATCTCTTTAATTTGTGGGCAAACAGATGCGTTGATTATTTGCATTTAAAGCCATCCTCTCAACGTAATCTGCTCTCACTTGGTTTTTCCAGTATTGCAAAGAATTTTCGCTGTTGTCAATTCAAGCAAGATTGTCTTCGTTGTTTATAACAAAATTGTTACCTTCCTGCAGTTAAAATGGCAGTCCAAAGCACCGAAGCCATGAATGTACGCTTTCTGATAAATACTAAAACTCGACGTATCGTATATGCCGAGGCAAAGGAGTTTGTTGATTTTCTGTTTAGTTTTCTTTCCATGCCCCTCGGTTATGTCCTCAAATTACTCTGTGAATCTCAATCCAATAGAAAAATTGGCTCTGTATCCAATCTTTACGACAGCATGGAAATACTGCCGTCTCAGTTTATGAGTACGGATAAATCCCAGTTGCTCGACCCTAAATTTGTAACTTCCTATTCTAATAACTCTCTGAGGATTGAAGGTGGAAAATACTACGTTTGCAGTTCAAACATGAGTTACAGCAGCAGCACAACTCACAATATCAGCACGAGGAACACAGATATATGTGTCTGCGGAAATCGAATTAATTGTCTCGTTCAGCTGCGGCAGAATACCAATACCACCACCGGAAGCAGCAGCCAAACTGGAGGGGAAGGGAGTAGCGGATATGTGAAAGAAATGCTTATATTTATAATAACTGACGACTTGAAGATAAAAGGAAGTTCAACTATCACCAGTATAACGTTACTCAATCAACTCAATGTTAAAGACTTAACAGAACTTGAGGAGCGGACTGCGGTTGTTGATAGCAACAAGGTGAGAAGTTTTAGTTCTATTTCATTATTTAGTTGCAACAACGTTAGAAGTTTGTATTTCAATTTTTTTGGGCAAATTTCTTGTCGGAATTTATTTTGTAAAGTGTAAACGTTTATTTTCAGGCACTGAAGATTTTAGAGGCATCTTTGGTTTCCACAACTGTTTTGAACGATGTTTTTGGAGCCGAGTTTTCTCTGCGAGGCAAGGTAAACGAGATTAAGCATTTCCTAATTTAGAGAGATGTTCTGGTCGCTAAGAACTTTTTGGGATAATATTTTGACTGTAATTTTTTTATCTTGTGTTGCAGGCGTCCATCCAAAAATGAGCCAATTAATGTCATCATACCAATATTGTAGAAATTCAGAGTACATCATCATGTTTGAAAAAAGATTCAATGGGATTTTGTAAGCCAGCCATTACGAATAATCTATGTGATACTTGAAAAAAAGTAATTTGGATTATCTTTGGGAGCATAAGATTGAAAGTTAGCTACTACCTATACAGCTTATTTTCTCCGATGGTGTAGTAGTGTGGTGACTTCAGGAAATTAAGTAATTCATATGATAAAGCTTACGTATTTTCATATAGTGACTGTTAGGAAAGGAATTAATATGATAATAATTATGTATTTCTATATGACTCCTAGGAAAGGAAGTAATATGATATAAATAAATTTTGTGTTTTCATATGGGGACTCGTAGAAAAGGAACTAGTATGATAAATATTATGTATTTTCTTTCTACAGGTCTTCTCTTTTGTCTTGTTATTGTTGGTCTATTTAATTATTGAGATTTTAAAGTAATTACTAAATTGTTAGTATATTTTGCAGCTGAATTTTTTTCTAAATTTATTTATATGTAATGTATAATCTGCTTGCTTCTGAAAGAAATCAGAAATTCTAAGTTGAATTACAATAGAAATGAAAATGGTAAGAATAGTTTTTATTTGAATAAAATGAAATAATATTAATATGTCTATTGTCATGAATATCTGTATTGGTTTTATTTGTTTTTTAACAAATGAAACATATGATAATAAATGTCTGTGTTTATTGGAAAGATTAAATCGTCACTAAACCATTTTAAGATGCTGCTAAGCCATTATTAATTGCTGGTTATTTCAGCACCACATCACATCTTACGGCTGTACAACACTATCAAATCTACATATGAAAAATCTAGTGTGAGTAAAAGAATCTTCTAGCTTCGAAAGCTCGATATTTTTTTGATCAACTTTTCATTATTATGAATAGATTGAAGCTGTGGTAGTAGGGAGATTGGTTTTAATTTGTCTCATTAATAAAACAAATTGTGTTTATCTTGAAAATTCTGCCCATTCTTCAAGATTGGCATGGTAGACAGCAACACAAATTGGGCAGAATCTCTGGTTAGTCACTTGCCATGGTTTCAGTGAGTATTTATTTTGGTATTCAGTATGAGGACAGTTCATTTTTTACTATATTATATTTCAGCATTCATCCAAAAAACAATCTTCTCCTATTACCCTAAATAGCGTCCAATTGAGCCAGCACAGCAGCTTTTAAAAATCAAGATCTTATCAACGTCATTAATTGTCGAGTTGTGTGCTTATATTGGAGAAGACTGGCTTATCAAGAGTCTTAACAAGAGTAATAATCTTAACAAGAGTCTTGTACTTCGATGGGTGTAGTAACTTTAAACGAGTGTAAAAGAACATTTGGATTTGTTTGTAATTGCATTCGAAGAATGTTACCAGTTGTACGGTCTTCTCTGTGAATGCTGGATGTTGCAGCATTCATAATTTAAGTCCCTTTCATAAGCAATTTCAGTGGCATAGTTATCGGTAGGCTGCAGCCAATCTGCTTCGAACGCCTCTTTATTTCTAGAAAAAAGGCCCGTGAGGGGACAAAGTCTGTTTGGATCAAGCAACCGACCCCTAAACCAAGTTATTTGGTTGTCAAATCCACATTCCAAGTAACCATAGATCACCTTTAAATTATCATGAATTTCTTCTTAACAAATCATAAAAATAAGCTATAAGAATTATGATAATTAAAATTTTCAATTTTTAATGGTTAAATATAGTAGTGGACGTTTTATTAAAAACTCTATATTGATTTTCTATTCTAATGGCAGAGGATGGATTCACTGATGTGACATTAAATTGTGATAATAGATTCAATAGATGTTACAATAAGTGCTATCGATATTGTGTCCACTCAACTAGGCATTGCTATCGATATTGTGTCCACTCAACTAGGCATTTAATCTTATTATCGTTATTGCCATTATAAATTGCTGCAGTTTTTAAGAGAATCAAGAATTACATTTCTCAATCTTTTTTTTAACCAATTGTGCTTGCATAATAGAATGATTGGAATTATCTTAAAAAATTGATAGAATTGCCGAAAATTTCGTTTATATAAATTAGCATTAAATGGCTATTAGAATGGATAAATTGTAAATTATCTTAGACTATTTAATATGAATTTTCTAAAGATCCATCACGTTCTCATTTTCATGTACTACATTTTTATTTCAAGTGAGGATAAAAATTATGTCCATAAATTATTGGACTTGTTCCTTTCAATATTATACATTATTTACTCCTAAGCTCTGTTTTACAATTTTTTTTGTCGATGACTTGAATTTCAACTTGAAATTGATGGGCTATTACATATTTTGTTTTGAGAGAAGCTATGCTTGTCTACATTGTGAATATATATATTTTCTATTCGTGGTTGGACCTTGGTGCACCAAAAAAAATTCGAGGGTATAAATGATGCAGATTTGTATAAAGTTGTGTCACATCTTGTGTTTATATATAACCATATTTATTTTAATCATTACATTTATTGATGAACACATTCCCTTTTCCTTGATATATTGATAAATGGTGTAATCTATACAAACCTAGATCGTTAGCTACATACACACGTCTTGATGCATTTATCTTAATTCTCTTCCTAATGTTTACAGACATAATTACCCTAACCTAATTGCATTTATTTATGCTCATATACCCTTGCACATATGTCCCCACTTAAACCTAGCCCTTTTTTTTAATCCTTGGTCATGTCCATATAAGCAAGTTCAACCTTGAACCTACATTCTTGACCCTCATAAATTCAAATTTATGTCTAGCTTGTTGCACCCAAACGTTTTCTATTTAAGTAATAATAACGTGTATGCTAAATGATATGATTTATTGCTATGTCCTTGTATTGTTAGAGATTTAATGTATTCATTCTATAATAATTTATTAATTCAAAAACAATTCACATATCATTTGCATTATAGCACTTCAAAATTGATACACCAAGAAAAATTTAATATTTAAATACATTTTTAAGAGCACTTTATAATTGCATACATATTTTGTAGGTTGACCTATAGATATGTTCATTGTGACATAACAATATCTCTACAAAGATATTTTTTAATACCACCTATATATAGATCACTTAAGAGAGTTTCTCACCAAACAATGCATTAAGGAAGGTCAAGTTGATAGCCATAACATAAAAATAGGGGTGGAAGATTGATCCCCAAATGAGAAATAGATTAACACAAACATGAGAAATTCTAATGTCATAGAAATCATGCTTTCAAGTCAAAGCTAGAGAATAGTTCATAATACTTACCTATTAGAACTCATTCTTATATCAATGAACTAGGTACATTTATTTTTCATTTTTATATTTAATTGTAATATCCAAAATATTAATCATCCAAATTTGTTGTCATAAGACCTAGGATTGAGCTTCTGTTTATTTGTATGTATTCAATTGTCTACGTTATGTTATATTTCAAGAAAGTGTATTTTAAGCAAACTTTCCCAATCATAGATTCCCTAGTTATCATAAAGTTGATTTATGTAACTTGTCATTTAATAATGTTCATGGGATCATTTTAGTTATCCTATGTGTCATTCTAGAGGATATGAGTCATCTCTCATTAATTAATATTTAATTTAGGAATTTATCATTATGCATCATGCATTTATTATTTACAGTATCAAGCATAGTTGTATTCTTACCTCATCATGTTGCCTATATAATCAAGGCTCATTTATAAATTATGTGCTATCTTTTCCAGGTGAATTCAATTTCATTGTTCATGCAAGCTTGTGTTCAAACATTCTCGTGGTTGATATCTTTTTTATTGATCCTTGAATTTTGCAGCTTCATGATGGGTTCTTTATTATTAAAATAGAAACAATATGAATAAATAAAAATATGTATTTGAAGAAACTATTGTAGATAGTAAACCCTATTTAACTATGAACTAGTTAGGATATAACCACATTCATACCGACAATTTCTAGATTTGATTCAACTTTTTCATCTTTTTGTCTCATTGATGTATCTTTCTTTTAGGGTTTGGGTTTTTTTTACATTTCCTATCCAACACCTACCTTATTGACTTGTAGATTAGCTTTACTTTTTCACTTGTTTATAAGTTCAATTGAAATTTGATTCTTTAATTATGAGGTATATTCTCATGGATATTGTTTACTCTTTTGTCACCAAATTTGCTACTTCTATCACTACATAATATGGCAACATATTTCTTGTGATCTATGATGGTGACTTATCCATGTATGTAGTTGATACACATAGAAATCTCAACTGACATCATATTGTATCTAAATCATGTGATGGATTTTCTTCTAATATATAGATCCTCCTTCATGCTCTTCTCTTTATAAATATTTACTTGGAGCAAGGGCATACCCACAATAGTGAGTCCCAATATTGGGACATTACATTTATCTATTTAGATGTAGGTGAAATACAGTAAACAATTTTTTTCAAAGTTGAGTAAAAAAATACCTTCATTTGAAAGTATAAAATATGGAAAACTTTTGAGAAAAGGTAATTTTCATAAATATTAAATATTATATTACTTTAAAGGTCCCTTTCTACTGATTTTATGAATATTACCATAAAAGGAATAAAAGGGGACCTTTGAACAAATGTCTATTTATTCATTTTATTGAAATTACCTTTGCTTGAAGGTTTTTCTTTTACATTTTTTGGTGGAAGTGAATTTTTTTTTAAGGAACTTCAAATGAAGGTGTTATTTCCACCTTAGGCATCAAATGTTTCTCAAAAAAAATTTACAACTTTGGGTTGGACCAAGAGATGTAATGAATATGAAAAGATAATTTGTAGGTTCATAATAAGATTTCCAACTTGTATGCTTTTGAATATATTTGGTTTGTGTAATGGTGGAAAATGTGACCCCACAAAGGGAAAAAGAATGTTCCCTTGAGTCCAAGGGGTTGAGCTTAACTGGTTAAAACACTGGGTTCTCATTGTAGAGACCCAAGTTCAATTCCCAATAGGGACATCTAAAGTGGAATTCTAAGTTGTGACTCTTGGCCTTCAATAGGATGGGGAAGGTCTTGGGGTCAATCTAATCAAACATAATAATAATAATTCAAAGATATGTAATGGGGATGAGCCCCCCTACTGTGTCCCCACTGGTTCATAGCTCCAGTCAAAAGCTATTTAAGCTTCAGCCTGTTAGGGTTTCTATCAGATCCGAAGCAAATATGAACTAACAATTATATGCAAATTTAAATACAAAAGATAAAGAAATAAAATAGGACACAGATAGCATAGAGATTTAATGTGGTTCACCCAGAATGGGTTATGTCCACCATACAAAGCCGTCCAATCTTTCTTATTATCCAACAAAAACAGTACATCAAACTTACAATGCCTTAAGCATTCTAGCCACTTATAACATGTGTTTTTAGGGCAACAAACAAAGTCATCCTTTTTAGGGTTTTATTACAATGTCGATTTTCATCAACAAAAAAAATGGCAAAATTTTTTTTCTCGGGGGCTACTGCCCCCGAACCCCCATACCAGCCTTTGCCCGCTTTGGGGACTACCGCCCCCAAACCCCCGCAGCAGGCTTCACCCACTTTCCCAAGGCCCGGCTCAGCCCTGGACCCCAACAAGAATACGTGCTGAGTGTACAGTACTTTGCTGATCAGTTGCCACATATGAACAATCTCCCACTTGGAGACTGATCAGGCTCCACACCAAACAATCTCCCACTTGGAGACTGATACTGGATGACACCACTGTACTTGCAACATCTGGTGGATAAATCACTAGGACTCGACTGGTATAAATTCACAATTATCAATCAAGAAGACTAATAGAAACTGATGAAGAAATAAGCTTCTCCTATGGAACTACCTTCGTGAACATATCGGCAAGATTCTCACTTGTGTGAATCTTCTCAAGCCTTAACTGACCCTCTTCCAAAACAGTCCAGATGAAGTGGTACCTGAGCTGAATGTGCTTTGTCCTTGAGTGAAAAGCAGAGTTCTTCGCAAGATGAATGGCACTCTGACTATCAGTATACAATGGGCTATCCTCTTGTGTCTGACCCAATTCCTCCAGAAAACATTACAACCAAATCATCTCCTTGCTGGCTTCTATAGCAGCAACATACTCAGCTTCAGTGGTTGAAAGTGTAACAACCTTTTGTAGCCTATAAATCCAACTGACTACAGTTCCCCCTTTAGTAAAAACATACCCTGTAGTACTCCTCCATAAATCAATATCACCCGCCACATCAAAGTCAACAAATCCACTCAGAGCAACATTAGATCCTTTGAAACATAATGCCTTCATAGTAGTTCCTTTCAAATACCAAAGAATCCATTTCATAGCATTCCAATGTTCCATACCCAGATTACTCATAAACCTGCTCACAACTCCCACTGCATGTGCAATGTTTGGCCTTGTGCATACCATTGCATACATCAGACTACCAACAACTAATAAATATAGGATGTTAGACATTTTATTTACCTCTTCCTGTGCCTTTGGACACATCTCCTTAGTCAATTTGAAATGACTAGCCAAAGGTGTACTAACTGCTTTTGCATCCTACATGTTAAATCTTTTGAACACCTTCTTTATATACTCACTTTGGGACAAATTCAAGGTTCTATTTTTCCTGTTCTATGTAATCCTCATACCGAGAATTTGCTTAGCTGCACCCAAATCCTTCATAGCAAATGACCTGCCTAATTTCTGTTTAAGATCATTTATATGTTGCATGTTAGACCCAGCAACAAGCATGTCATCAACATAAAGCAACATGATAATATAACTGCCATTATCAAATCTCTTAAAATATACACAATGATTAGAATGACATCTATGATAACCATGTTCATCCAAGAAACTATCAAATTTTAAATACCTTTGTCGGGGTGCTTGCTTTAGGCCATACAGACTTTTCTTCAACCTGCACACCAAGTTCTCCTTACCTTTGATCTCATATCCCTGTGGTTGCAACATGTAAATTTCCTCCTCCAAATCTCCATGGAGAAAAGCTGTTTTGACATCTAATTGTTCAAGATGTAAATCATCTGCAGCCACAAGACTAAGTACCGTTCTAATTGAAGTCATTTTTACAACTGGAGAAAATATTTCATCATAATCTATACCCTTTTTCTGTGCAAAACCTTTTACCACAAGTCTGGCCTTATATCTTTTCTGACCTCCTTCCTCCTCCTTCAACCGATAAACCCATTTGTTAGGCAAGGCTATTTTTTCTGCAGGTAAAGGGACGAAGTCCCAAGTCTTATTTTTCATCAAGGAGTCCATCTCCTCTTTCATGCCTAGCTCCCACTGTTGTTTGGCATCCACCTGCATTGCTTCTTCATATTCTTCTAGTTCACTAGAATTAGTTAATAAACTAGAATACAAAGAAGGAGAAAATCTTTCAGGGGGTCTACTTGACCTCGTAGAACGTCTAACACTTGCAGGAGTTTGTGGGACAATCTGATGTTGTTGAGCATCAGGTACCTGTGGCATTTCATTTTCAGGAATCTCATCCAACACCACATATTCTTGTTTGTCTTGTTCATGCTTCTTTTCCTGCATCTCTTCTTTATACATAACCTTCTCATTGAATATAACATCTCTACTTCTAATTATTTTCTTATTTTCAAAATCCCATAACCGATAGCCATATTCATCTATCCCATATCCAATGAAGGTACATTTCTGAGATTTAGCATCAAGCTTGGTTCTGTTTTCTTTATCAACATGGACAAAAGCTTCACAACCAAAAGTTTTTAGAAAAGAATAATTTACCTTTTTACCAATCCATGCCTCCTTTGGAATACCACCATCCAAAGGGGTTGAAGGTCCTCTATTTATCAAATAGACAACAGTATGTACAACATCTGCCCAAAAATGTAAGGGCAATCTAGCATGCAATCTCATGCTCCTCGCGCATTCCATGATAGTCCTATTCATTCTCTCTGACACACCATTTTTCTGTGGAGTTCCTGGAACTGTCTTTTTCTTTCGAATCCCATTTAAGGAGCAGTAATATTCAAATGCTTTGCTGCAATACTCACCTCCATTATCCAATCTGAGACACTTCAACTTTTTTCCTATCTCATTCTCAACCAAAGCTTTCCATTTCTTAAAAGTTTCAAAAACATCTGATTTTTGTATTAGGAAATATACCCATGTTTTTCTGGTTGAGTCATCAATAAAAATAACATAATAAAAAGATCCACCAAGAGATGATACCTAAGCCGGTCCCCATACATCTGAATGTACAAGCTCTAACTTCTCACTCTTCTTCTCTTTCCCAACCTTGAGAAATCTGACTCTTTTCTGTTTACCATAAACACAGTTTTTACAAAACTCTAAATCAATCTTCTTTAGTCCTGGCAATAGATTTTTAGAGTGAAGGGTTTTCATCCCTTTCTCACTCATGTGTCCAAGCCTATGGTGCCACATTATCGAATTTGTTCTTGCAACATCTATTGTTGTTGTCCTTGCAGTAACTTTATCTGTAGCACCTAGGGTAGAGTAAGTGTTACCTGTACACAGATATAATGTGCCTACCTTCGCACCTTTAGCTCTTACTAATGATCCTTTAGTGACCTTCCACATACTGTCTGAGAAGGTAACTATGCAACCTTCACTACCTAGTTGCCCTGCAGAAATTAAATTTCTTCTTAAATTAGGAACATGTCTTACCTCCTGCAGAAACCAGTCATTTCCATTCTGCAACTTGATCTTTATCTTTCCTTTTCCAACAATTTGACAGGGCTCATCATCACCCAAATATACCTGTCCAAAATCACCTTGAACATAATCTAGAAAATATTTTCTATGGGGTGTAGCATGAAATGAAGCCCCAGAATCTATTACCCAGGAATCATTAAAATTATCCAAACATAAGATTAAAGCATCTTGTAAAGTATTACTTGCAATATTAGCTTCCTTACTGTCATTTTCATTTTTGTCTCCTTCTTTGTTTTTCCGAGACCAACAGTCTTTCTTTAGATGACCAGGCTTTCCGCAGTACCAACAATCTTTCTTTCCTCTAGATTGAGAGCATCCTTTCTTTGACTTCCCTCGTGACTTCTCATTCCCAGGTCCTTTTCCTCTTTCCTTTGATCTTCCTCTGTTCTCCACATTCAAAACACTAGCCGATGATGTTGGAGTCTCACCTATGCTTTTCCTTTGCATTTCCTCGCTTAGGATAACACCAACAATATCATCAAATACCAAAGTATTTTTACCAGAGATGGAGTTACTTACAGCCATAACCAAGCTATTCCAGCTTTCTAGCAAAGAACATAAAATCAAGAGAGCCCTAACCTCTTCTGCAAAAGTAATTTTTACCGAAGACAATTGACTGGTAATTGTATTAAATTCATTTAAGTGCTCCGCTACAGATCCTCCCTCACTCATTTTCAAATTAAACAGACGCTTCATAAGAAATACCTTATTAGAAGCCGAGGGTTTCTCATACAACTTAGCCAATGTCGCCATCAAATCTACAGTCATTTTTGCTTCTATTATATTAAATGCTATAGACGGTGCAAGGCACAATCGAATGGATCCCAGTGCCTTTCTATCTAAAATGTTCCACTCTTCATCTGACATTGTGGTCACTTTCTTTGCCTTTCCTTCCAATGGCCGCCACAAATCCTTTTGATATAGGTAATCCTCCATCTGTATTTTCCATAACTAATAATTCTGGTCGTTAAAATTTTTGACCTTGAATTTGGAATCCTCCATTGCTCCCACTCAAATCTGAAAGTCCTGCCAATTTACAGAAAACCTCGTTCTGATACCAATTGTTAGGGTTTCTAGCAGATTTGAAGCAAATATGAACTAACAATTATATGCAGATTTAAATACAAAAGATAAAGAAATAAAACAGGACATAGATAACACAAAGATTTAACGTGGTTCACCCAGAATGGGTTACGTCCACTATACACAGCCGACCAATCTTTCTTATTATCCAGCAAAAATAATACATCAACCTTTATCCAGCGAGAATATGTGCTGAGTGTACAGTACTTTGTTGATCAGTTGCCACATATCAACATGACCAATTACCTATCAAAAAGAAAAGAAAAAAAGAATGTTCCCTTGAGAGCCAATTTCACGATAGACATTTATATATATCAAATTAGTAAAATTGGTGAAGATATCTAATTATAGATAAATAAAATGGAGACTCTAACTACATAAATGGAAAGAGAAGATGATAGAGAGCCTTTGGTGAAAATCTAAGCATCTCAGCCACTCTAGTCTTGTGTAGACCACAATGGAGAACTCAAAAAATGTGAAACCCCAAAGTACTAAGGGGATTATATATAATTTTTATGGCAAGAGATGGATGAATTGCACAACACTTTAGGTATGGGTATCTGAGCACATATCATATATGAGGTCTTGAAATTTTATGTAGATATCTCTTTTGACAAGCCTTGAGCACATGCATTTCCTTGTGATAGACTATGGAAAAGAGGGGATTCACTAGATTAGAGAGTAGTGATGGATCATCCACAACCTACAGATATCATATGGAGGCTTTAAGATGCATGCATATTTGGGAAGAGTATGATATCTAATTACGAAGGATGCAACATGGCCATCTAATTAAGGGTTTCCATAATGACATCATAGCTTTGTTTTACTATGATAGAGTGATGAGACAATCCGGTCTACTATAGGGCTATCCCACAATAGTGTCAATATATATACAACATTCCCAAAGTTATGTGAGACAAGAGGCCTTACCCAAACCTACAGTATATGATGTAGAGATTACATATGAGGAGCAAAAGGAGAAGTAGGATGTAGAACCTCCACCACTTGAGGATGATGCTGGTGTTCATTGTATATATGCTAAATTTTGGGAGGTTGCATATCCAAGCGTCAAGTTTTCACTAGAGTACCCCTATATCATATGGTACGACTCCCTTGGACTCCTTAGTAGAAAACTTGTTATATCATATTGTACGTTTGTTATGTTCCATTACATACCGATAAATGGATTATCATTATGAAGGGATTAGTAATCATATTGATTATCTCAATGCATGATACTGTGAGATCTAAATTGTGAAAGGACATATCGAGTCTTAACATTTGATCATATTTTTGCAGTAAATGAGGAGTCCTAAATTTGAAATATAGACTATATTTGCAAGAACGTATTATTGCATGTTGCAGGGTGTGACTTCCAAGTGCATACCTTACAAGGTGAAAATGAATTAACGAATTTTAAAGTAGGGTATTCATGAGGGAATATTTTGAAACAATTCTATGATTAAATATGTTCAAGTTGATATCATTGAATTAAATGAAGTATAGTTTTAGTTCAATATCAATTTGAATCTTCATGGTACAAGTTACCTTTAGCACCAAAGTATTACTATATATATAGAGGACCTATTAGGGTATCATGAATATGAGGACCCACATGAGTAGGGTATTTGGTAGATCATGCTTGTTGCTGAAAGGTTTTATAAATGAACATCTCGTATGTATGGACGACCTTTTTTGGATATTAACCTATGAAGTGGATATCCTAATATAGTGTGAGAAGGAGTAATAAATTCTTTTAATGTTAATTTATCTTCTTTCTCAATGCAAGATTAAGACATGCTATATTATTCTAGCATGATATGCAAGTATATGACTACAACACATAGATTAACCCCTTGACAATTAGAACAATATATTGGGTCTATTATGTGAATTTTGAATGGAAGCAGTTTCTATGTGTTTGGGGGTGAACCTAGCTAATTTCATGTTGAGTATTAAGCTTAGATCCCATTCTAATAGGATTTACAAATTGACTTATGAATAATAGTAGGTAGAGTTTGATTCAAAACATTGAAATCCTTAAGGGAGGTGTTATGATATGGGTTTCTAATGGTGACTTTACTACTACCTAACTACTGTTAAATATTATTATTTGAAGGGAAACATTAACAAAACCTTGAGTATGGGAGCCTAAGTGTAAGTGACCTTGAGAGAACTTGATAAGGAGAACTACATATGACTTTGACCTGTTTGGAAGTGGGAACATAGTCAGCCCTTGGGTGAAGGATGCTCCGGTAACCTCAATTCCGTAGGGGTAGGGTCTAGGGGGTATAACTCTAAGGTTTGGAGTTGTTCCCAAAGTTTTGACCTTACCTCTCTAGTAGGCTTCAGATGAGGCCGTTTAGGCATTAAAATATTAGGAAGGATTTAGGAAAATCAAATAAGCATAATATTAGGTAATGTGCCATCGAATAGCAAGTTCAAGGAAGTGAACATGGGTTGACTACCATATAGTCGGTAATGGTTTAAGGGTATAGGATGAGATGAGGCAATCTTGTGTTGGTCCTTTATAATTGTATAATGTGTTTGTGAAGTTAAAACCTAGAGTTATAGGCTCCTCAATTACTTGTTTATGTTGTACTTATCTATTTGTCTAGTAATATGAATCTTGATGTGTAAGACGCTGCACAAGAGTGAATTGCTAGAATATTTATGCAGAGACAGATAGTCATTGAACTGTGCCAATGATTGATGTTTGGGTTGCTACAAGGGATTAGTCAACAATCACGTGGTTCATGGAGGTGATGATGGATAGACTACCTTGGACATGATACGGTAACAAATAACAAGTCGAGTCATTGGACCATGCCAATGGTAGAGGCTAGAGCTACTGTTGTAATGTTGGATTAGCCAACACTCACCAGGTACATGAAGGTGAAGGATTCCCAAGGGCTATCTAGGATTTCATACAGTAACGGTTGCATGGGTAGTTGCCTTACCATGCGGGTAGCGGTATCCGAAGCTAACCATTGTATCAGGAGGGTTCACTGACAGTCACCTAGCATGGGGGTGATTGACATCGAGTGTTACCTAGGATTGTGAAGAAGATAGCTGACAATATCTCTAAGGTCACTATGGGGTATATGTCGGAAGCTACTTCTTCTTGGATGGAAAAACTTGTCGCCACTAGCCTATAGGCGATTGAATTCAGAATCCATTGGGCTAGGTTGTTTCATTTCTTGTGCAAATCCTTGGGACTAAGGATGGACCCGCGGTGTAGTATGGGATGCACTGAATCCTCTTCCCGATTGTTTGATGGTATACTTGACTCTGTTGGGTTGAGGATGGACCTGCGATGTAGTATGGGATGCACTGAATCCTCTACCTAAATATGTTGATGCAAATGACCAGGGAGAAGAGTGGGACCCACGGTGTAGTACGTAGTGCACTGACAATCCTTCTCTATCTAGGATGCACTATGGATAGGAGATAGTTAGCCATTCAGGATGAGTCAGTCTTATTGTTTATGTGATGTGTATATGAGCCAGTCGCTATTATATGTGATCCTTGTACTTTAGTCAATCACTATTATCCATTGTTGCATGTACATGAGCCAATCACCATTAACTTGTGATGCATGAATCTGAACCAATCACTTATCCATGAAGCTTGTAAATGAGTTATTCACTTATATTTGGTAATGTATATATATGAGACATACACCATCATATGTAATGCCTATATGATAAAAATCACTAATGTTTATGCGATGTATGTGCTAGCTACTTATTGGGTATGTGATGAATGCTAGAGCTAGCTATCATGTGAAATTTTAATGTCTAGGAAATATTTCCTTGTGTATACGTGATTGTGATAATCATCGAGTGTAGAAGATGTGATATGAACCTTGTGTTTATATGTCCACATTCATCACCAATTATCAAGTACTCATGATTATGGAACCAACACTTGATGATAATGTGTATCTCTCCTTGCAATGAGACTAAGGTAATAGGTTCACTTAATTAGTTGCCAAGTTTTAGAGAGGGATCAAGATCTCATCAAGGGAAGAGAGAAAACTCTCTAAATGCTAACTACACAGCCTCCAACTCCCTCTGAGAAAATACATAGGTTGGATCATCAAGAGTGAATCCTTGAGGCTTAGGCTTGGGTCTGGGAATGACCCTAATCATGGAAGGCTAATACTTTTATTGCAAGTATAAAACAATGTTGTGTTACTGGGTTGACACCACTGTGGTGAATAGAGGAATATTAGAATTGACACTATAATTAATGGAAGATGATTATTCGATCAATTTTGCAATGGATGCTATACGTAATTTAAGAAAAAATGTAGCATCCAAGGGGTGGATATTACAGTAAACTAAAAATAGTAAATGTCCCCACTTGTATGATGATGACACCTCAACACCTTATCTACTACCTACTACTTAGTTATTAATTAAACTCACTTTGTCAACCTAAACAAACTTAATAAAAATGTAATAAAAATCTAAGACAGAATAAAGAAAACCCACACTAATAGAGACATCATATCAATGACAGAGAATTAACTCAAATGCTAATGAGCTTAATTCTATTTTGAATTGCAATTGTTGATTGTCATACATCATTAATATTAATTTTTCTCATGCATAAAGATATTTTGAGTTTGAAAAAGGAAATTAATAGACAACAATTTTAAGTCATTTTTTTAGCCATCCAAGACTATCTTTACATGTGTTTTTTAAAACACATGGCAATGGTACTTAGATGTACCCCAATACAATTGTTACTTTTTGTCACGTCTACTAATAGCCAACATACCATGGAAATAACTCACCACTTTCATTCCCATTGCAGATTACATTTCCTAGAGTGGTATGAAGAAGATATTTATGATATGAAAAGCCTATTCAATATATTATGGAGCTACTAATTAGCATATGACTTAGAGAGCCAAAATCATTTTTCTGTGATAGATACACCTAATCATCATTTGACCAAACTCGAAAACTCATATTAGCCTAATTGATCCAACATGAATGATTTAATTGCTAAAGGCACATGTTACCATTTTGTAATGTCGCATTTTACATAGGAAACCTTGGACAATATTTGTGACAGGAAATAATTTGGTGAAGCAAAGAGAAATCTCAATGTATACTCTAACATATATACCTATTGCCCAAGGGAGCACGTTTTAAATGATCATCACACTTCGTATTACTGGTAGTTGGATTCCAACCAAAGTCTATGATTCAAATTGATTTCTCAACTCAATGGGGCATTCCAACATGGTATAAGTGATAGAGGCCTTTATGTTATATGTTTAGGATGCATATGGTATTAAACATCAACCATTCAAACAAGCCCAACTTGACAAAATATTGACACCATGTCACAGTAGTTTGTAGTTATGACTTGGACTTTAGGGACACATGACAACACAGTGGTAGCTCACACTCACTAAAAAGGTCGATCCAATAAAACTTTTGACGTGAAAGGGAAGCACCACGCAATCAAACATGGATAATATGCTAGGGATCGATTAGCTTAAAGACACAACTAACATTATAACATTGGAAGACTTCACAATGAATAGCTTCACTTGAATAACCAATCACAATTATAAAAGAAACCCAAATAACAAGCGCATGAAAAAATCTTAAAAGAATAGAGTTTTAGCTTAAAGGATAAACCCTAACATAAACCAGAAACTAAAAACCCTAGGGATCTAATATTTCAACATAGGGAAAACCATAATGTCATTATTTTATGTCATTTGTTTTTGGGTTTTTAATTCTTTAAAACAGTAAAAAGTAACATGTCGACACAATGTAATTAATAAAAAATCGTTGATATTCACATTCACGTAGATTTGATACTTCATTCAGTATTTGTGCGACTACCTTTAAACTGTTATCTTGATGTTAAATAGCTCCTCTTAGAGAATCATTTTGAAAATCGTACACAGGATAGTTCATTCAGCATTTGTGCGGCTACCTTTAAACTATTCTCTCCATGTTAAATAGCTCCTTTTTAAAGAATCATTTTGATCTCTCTCATACTTTATAAGCAAGTTGCACCAAATCTTGTAAGCTTAAGCTCTACGCATTCCCATTTCCCAAACCATCATCTCTGTCATCAGCCCAGGCAAAAGACAAACTCATTGATTCTTACCTTCCTGCTTAAAAATGGCAGACAAGAGCTGTGAGGCTATGAATGTACGCTTTCTCATAAATACTAAAACCCGACGTATCATATATGCGGAGGCTGGTAAAGAGTTTGTTGATTTTCTGTTTAGTTTTCTTTCCATGCCCATCGGTTCTGTCCTCAAATTAGTGCATGAATCCGAATCCAATAGAAGAAAAAATGGTTCTCTATCCAACCTCTATGACAGCATGGAAAAACTACCCTCTCAGTTTATGAGTACAGATAAGTCCCAGCTGCTTGACCCCAAATTTATGACGAACTACTCTAATAAGTCTCTTAAGATCGAAGGCGGAAAATATTACGCCTGCTCTTATCCAGACACAACTCACAGTAGTTCGTCCTTCGGTTCAACTGGTTCTTTTACCTTGGGAGGTCCTTCTCTCTTCGGAAGTCTTCCTCGTAAAATATCACCATCGACAATTCACAATATGAGCACCAGCAACAAAGATATATGTATCTGCGGAAATCCTATTAACCGCCCTCTTCAGCTATTGCAGAATAGCTATAGCAGCGGAAGTAACAGCCAAAATGCGGGGCAAGGACAAAGCGGTTACGTGAAAGAAATAGCCATGTTTATTATAACCGATGACTTGAAGATAACAGGGAGTTCAACTAGCGTCATCATGACATTGCTCAATCAGCTCAATATCAAAGATTTAACAGAACTTGAAGAGCGCACAACGATTGTTGATCGTAACAAGGTCAGAGTTATTAGATTTATTTCAATTTGTTGGGGCAAATTTGAAGGTGGATTCTTTTTTGTTACTTTTAATGAGATTTTGATAAAAAATATTAAAATTTTTTTAGGCATTGAAGCTGCTTGAGGCTTCTTTGGTTTCAACAACTGTCTTGAGCGATGTTTTTGGAGCAGAGTTTTCTTGTGCCAGACAGGGTAAATTTGATTTGGCATTTCTTCATTACAAGAGATCTTCACTTACGTTTTAGTCTCTAGTTTTTTTTAATGATATTTCGCCTGTGAATTTGTATTCGGTGTTGCAGCGACGTTGTAGAATAACAAGAGAAGGAGCGACGGCTTACAATAGTTTGTGGGTAACCCTAAAATTAGCTCTACATTTCATTTTCTTTAGTGGCATAAGATTTAAGGTTAATAGGCTGGAAAGCTTACTTTTCCTGATGGTAAGCTACTTTCGTTGTGACATAAGATTTATAGTTACCTGGAAAGCTTACTTTTAGAGTGAGTTCTTTAGTAAGCCAGATTCTTCAGAATTACAGCAACACTGTAGAATACTAAGTAAAGGGAGAAATATTATGTTTGTTCTTTCTGTAAATCTTTTCGTCTGCTCCTGTTCCAACTATTGGTTTAATTTATTTTCTAATTGTAAATTTGTGTATACAAACAGTTGTAATGGAGAATAATATTATAAAGTTAACAGTTTTTATGTAATTATTTTATTTATATGTCTAAGAACAATTATTAGCATTTTAAAGAAAAGAATGAAGAATCTAATGTATTTAATATTAGATGGTGTCTTGGTGGATTTATTTTCACATTTTTTTAAATAAAAATAATATATAATGTAAATTTTTTATTTTTTAACACTTTTCTTATAATAGATCTTTATTCTGATTTATTTTCTCTACTAATTATATTCTTTATAATGAGCCTTTTTCTTTTTATCCTATTTCCTTTAATTTATTCTCTTTTTACTAAATTATTCTCCATCACATCTTCTTTTGTAATAGAATCACATCATGGCTTTGATAGTTGATTAAAATATGTTGTGTACAACTCATCTAATCTATTCTCCATCCACTAACTTATTCTGTACAATTGAAACATTTAATCTAATTCTCTTTCTACTAGCGTATTCTCCCTCCACTAACTTATTCTCCTTCCACTTCTATTACATTTAAAACAACTTTCTTGTAAATCTTTTTACATGCTTTCATTTGTGAATTCAAAGTAGTTGAAACCTAATGTGTAAACCCCTATTAATACACCCCTTACAAATTAAATGTGATTACTAATATTTATATCAACAACTAATTTCATAATAATGTGAAGACCATGAAAACAGATCATGAATCAAGGATTGGTCAGTTGGATATTAGCTTGGAAGAAATTAAGGGCAATCTGAAGAATATGGTGGATATTAGCAAGGAAGCCATTAATAACAGTGCTCAGGGTCTTAAAAAGGTCAATGCAATGATGGCGGATCAAAGAGCTCGGTCTACTACTAGTATTTCATCGTCAAACACCAAATAGAAGAAGAAAATTCAAGACTCGACCACTATTGGCCCCTATTCAAGGACTAGAAGCAGGAACCATCATGGATGAGCTCGAGGACATCAACAAAAGTATGATCCAAAAGAATTTGAAGCTAATACAATCTCAAGTTTAGTGCGTTTTAAGTTTTTTCTTGTTTTTTTTTATGTTTTTTTGTTGTGTGGGCTTGGCCCCTATTTATGTGGTTGTTTTGTCGATGATTCTAGACTAGTTAGCGACTGTTTATTTTTTGTATTTCTCTTTAACTTTGGGTTTTGGGTCCCCATAAAACCTGTTTATCTTAATAAAAAACAACTAATTTCATAACCATGATCACTTATAGCACTATATATATATATATATATATATCATTTAATGATTGTTTAAATAGATAAGTCTTAACATCATTTAATTACAAGACTCGAGAGACACAAGATTAGATCAGTTTGTAAATCTAACATGATAATCTACTAACAACACACCAAAAAGATTACTTACATGATTCAATGTTACCTTAGAACACTCCAATTATTTACATAGATACCTTTAACTCAATGATTTTTAATTGTTTTGCATGGTAGCCTTAATCCAAAAGTTACCATTTCTTTAGTTGAGCACCCAATTTCCTTCAAACAAATAATCACAACTATTCTCCTAAAAATATAGTTCTAATTCTTGGAATCACTTGATGCATTATAAATTAGATCTAATCTTATAAATTTTATGTTCTATGTATTTCAATTTATCATAGAATCTTCCCCCTCATTAGTTTAGATTAAAAGAAAAAATCATTTTTATATCTCTATTTTATTTGAATTTGACCACTTCTCACCTAGAAGTATGAAATCATTCGATGCATTAGAAAAAGCGGGCACTCCCGTCTATCTCACCACTGTTCGGAAGATGTGGACAGATTTACATCCATTGCTAGATTTGCTTGTGTGGTATTATTGGGGTACAGGCATCCATCAAAGCATAACAAAATGGCAATTACTGTGAGATATTACAGTGGACAATACACTGATAGACATGGAGAGGATGTTATGCTTCTAATTTTGAAAAAGTCTTTTGCAAATATTTAGGTAGTTCCAATTAAAATTTCCATACTAGTGAAATAATATTTAAATTTATATAGATGTTCTACAAATCTAATATAATTTTAAAAATAAATTTACATAAGTATATAAAAATATTTCTACTTCTAACATATTACTCAAATTGTTTTAGCCAATCATGTGCTCAATAAATCATTTTAATTTTTTTTTTTTTTATAAATTTATATGTTCACTTTTGTAAAACTAAAAATTTATTTTAGATTGAAAAATTCTTAAAATTGATTGGTTAACAAGGACAATAATGAATAACTAGTTAAACTATTTAAAAACATCATGAATGCAATAGTTTGACAATTTCAATCAATAATTTAATATAAATATAAATATGTAATAGAATATGTTGAAAAAAGTTTTATATGATAGTATGATATTTATTCTTTAAATTTATTTTATAATTTATGAAATTAAATAATTTTAAACATAGATAAAATATATTTTAAAAATTATTAAATTATTTTTAGTTAATATGAAGTTACATAATTTTTAGATAGTTTTAATTTTTTAGTTTTTATTTTATTTTTTTAATATTTGATTATGTTTGGATTCTTTAACCATATATAAATATTAAGAAAAATAAACATAAAATTCATAATTAAATAAAAAAGAGTTTTATCTAAAAGCTAAGTATTATTTCACTTAGTATGTATATAAGTATAAAATATCAATTGTGTCATTCATAATTTATAATTATATGAAAACATAAATATTATATTTAAAATATATATTATTAATTGGTATATATATCTTAAAAAAAAATTAGTCATATTTATTTTGAAGAAAAAATTACAATTATGTAAAATGAGACTTTCTCAAAGCCAAGATTAATGTAACTACTTTATAGAAACTTTTCAAAATAAAAATAAATTAATCTTTGATCAATTTTTTCTTTTGTACAAATTTTTTGCATGTAATTTATCATTCCCTCTCCAATTTATAATTGAACATTTAAAAAAGTTTGGTTGTACTTTCAACCATACATCAAAATCACTTGATCATCAATATTAACAAATATTTATTATAAGGGAAAAACTCAAATTTAACTCCACTCTTGAACCTTTGACTATCAAAATCAAAATCAACTAACAAATTTATGAAGACTTTTTACTTATAAATTATTTTTTTTATCAATATTTAATCTAAGGGAAATAAAAATTTGATTATGCTACTTAAAGTGGTTATGTGAAAAAATGGACTTTAAAAAATTGTTTAAATCACATTATTACAACTACTTGAAATGATTAATTACTATTGCTCTATTTTCGTTGAAAAAAATGGCTTAGGATTTTAATTTATGAAAATTTATATAATTAATTCAAAAAAATAAAATAAATATAAGTGAAAAATGATAAACCTTTATTGATTTTTTTCTTCCTCTCTCTCAAACAGTTTCCTCAAAAATTGGAAATTGAATTGATTTCATTTGGTTTTGAATTTATTAGGTTGTTAATTGAATTGTGGAGAGATGATTGTTGGATTGCTTGCATCTTAACTAGATGGTGTCAAATTTTTATATTGTTTCATTTATAATTTATCATTCTACTTGTGTTGTTAAAATGAATATAGAGCACATTTGGATTTGGGCTTAAAATGAATTTATTGTG
Organism: Cryptomeria japonica; assembly: GCF_030272615.1. Taxonomy (NCBI): domain Eukaryota; kingdom Viridiplantae; phylum Streptophyta; class Pinopsida; order Cupressales; family Cupressaceae; genus Cryptomeria; species Cryptomeria japonica. The sequence continues at coordinate 227,889,343 of NC_081406.1, forward strand.
ATATAAAACATTTAATTTAGCATTGGTTGTTGCAAGATTTTGCATGGTTCATCTTTTGAGTTTAGGGATTTTGTGTTGGTTATAACTTGTCATGTGGTGGTTTCATTGTGCTTCTTCTCTTGTTTGAATGAATAATATAGTATGTTGGGAGTGTTTACCCATGTTCCTTGTTTCCCAGTTCTAAGTCCCTTATGGGCTTCCTATCCCATGTGCAGTGTCTCCTTTTTTGGTTAATATGTTGAACATGGAGTGGTGTGTTCCCTCTTAGCTCCTATCTTTTTCAATCATTTGGGAATTCATTTAAGTTGTATTATTTCTTTTATGAGCCCTACGTTTTTCCCTAGGTATGAGACCTATAAACGATCATTTGTTTTGTCTTTGGATAAGACTACAAAATGCAATCAAGACCACAATGTAAAACAAGAATATACCATAGATTCTAGACTCTGACATATTTCTAGAAACTTATGTATTTATGAGATGGTGGCACATTCCTAGGACACTTTTGTAGTGGCTCACTAGATTTCTTCTTGTGCATTAGTGCTTTGATAAGATAATGTGCTATTTGGGTTCTATTGTCCCTTGACACACCAATGTCCTCTATTTCATCAAATAATGAGTTCTTTTGACCATTTAATGACAACAAATTTGTATACAAAAGTTTTCCCTATTGGCATAGTGAGTCATCATATGTTGTTGCTTCATTGATAAGCTTTGAACTTGGGGAGTTATGGAACCTTTTGTATTAAAAATAATGGTGTTGATTGTTAGTGACCTATTCTTATTCCAATTGGTTGAAGGCTTGTAACTCCATGTAAGGTAACATATTGTGAAGGATTTTCCTTGTGTTTAGATATATTTAAGTTTATTTTGAGTGGATTGGAGGTGAGTATTTCCCTCATCCTACTCCTCTTTCTAGAAATTGGTGGTGCATCCTCTAGTTGAGATATGATAACTCCTAGTTGTTCAATTTATTGTGTTGCGTTTCCTTGGGTTTTCTAGGGATTTTTAATATTATGTTAGTGTGGATTTTAAGTTGATTTTTCCCTTATTCGGTCCTTTTGTTGTGTTTGCAAAAGAGTGTGATCATGGGTTGTTATTAAATTACCATTTGGATCATAAGATCATCATGGTGGTTTCATCCAATGATTGGAAAGTCTTTTTGTTCATACTACATTGGTTGTAGCAATGGTAAAAAAAATTGGGGTTAGTGTCATTTTGTTTTGTATGACACTTGTGTGCATGGTGGTGTGTATTACATGTTGTACCTTGGTCATTGGTGTTGTTTTTTGAAAGAAATTGTTTGATCGACTTGTATCCAAGGTCTATATCTTGGGGTATTACATCCTTTCCAACCATCTAACTTTTTTCTAAAATATATTGGAAATCATCCTACCCAAAAAGAGGGGCATACCCAAGTAGCTAAGAGAGATATCCTTTACAAAGTATAGCCTACAATTTTAGCAATTTTGTGCTACCTATAAATTAAGGTATTAATGAAGTACAAATAAATCTTACTCAAATTCAATTTTTGAACGAAGAGCTCTTCTTAACTATCCAACAACTTGTGCATTCCCTTAACTTTGGATGATGATGTAGCTTTCATGTAAGTCACATATATTTTTACCCCTTCTTCATAGAGATGATTAGTACTTATCATTTTGTTTTAAATTTATTCATATTACTTATCAATGAGTGTCATATTAAAATGAATATTAAATTTACTTATCACTTGTCACATATATTTTTCATACTCTGAACAAATAAGAAATTTTAAAATTATTATACTTTATTGTATAAAACTAAGTATATTCAAAAATAAATTTTAAAAGTAAATGCCATACTACTTTATTGTTAAATTACATTTTTAATTCGTTAATATGAATTTTTATATTTTTTGAATGTCTTTTCTTTATATTCTCTTAAAATATCATAAAATATATGAAGAGAAGCAGTAATACATTGCTCTTAGTTCTAATCAAACTATTTCTACAACAAATCCATTTCCTAATAATGAGTGCAATAATTATGATAAATAAAATATATATAAATCTATTGTTAAAATCATGTGCAGTTGAATAATTAAAATATGTATAATATAAATATCTATTGTTAAACATTAAAAAAAATAAAAAAATATCTATTGTTAAAATAAATATAATAAAAAAATCTAATGTTGGGGCCTCATAAGTGGCCTCATTGCTTATGAAGGGTTCCCATGCAGAGGCTTAAGCTCTAAAATATTTTTTGGCAACAAGATTATTTGTAATATTTTCCAAGAAAATAGAGCCCCTACTTTTTAGCCTTGAAAATCTAAGCTGGTGAAAATGGGTGGGGCTAGAAAATGTCCCACTAGCTTAGGAATATACTCTACCATTTGTCAATCATATAAATTTTAGAAAAAAACTAAATTTATTAGTTCTATTTTTTAGGAAGCCCCCCTCTATGGGACCCAGCCTTAGAGAGTCGTATTTTCATTTGTCATGAAGGATATTTATAGAAAGTTTATTCCTGCTTATTTGAATCCCCAACAAATGTGGGAGTAAAGATATGTAGCATTCTACATACAACACAAAACTGTTAATGTGAAACTAAGGAACAAGAACGAAATCGTTCGAAAATAGCAACATGTAAATGATAGGAAATAGAGAGGTGGGGTTTCATGGATCCCACTGACCCAGCCACCTAAGCAGCCAAAGCTTAGAGTGTGCCGGTTAAGCCAAGCCCATGCACAAACTTGTTAACTTAATTATAATTATAATCTAAATAATATTCACACTATCTATTATTTAAATTATATAAGATAATGTAGTTATCAATATAAATTTTAATAATTGAAATTCAAAATTAATGTGAAAAAAATATATGAAATATATTTATAATTAATTATAAATATATTAATTATATTTATAATAAATAACCAACTAATAGTTCAATAACTATAAAAATTTAATAATCTAAATTAAACTAAACCTATCTAAACTTATTAAAAACTAACCCAAATGTAATATGCTTTAACGTTTTAGCCATTATTATATTAATTTGAATAGAGTGGAACATTGCAAGGGTTGAACTCAACCCTTCAAGAGACTTTGATGAATCATCTTCACCAATCCACCTTGCTTGCCTAAGAAACACCGAACTAGCTACATCAATGAATCTCCTTATTGTAAAACCTGCAACAATCTGCACAACATAAGAGAAAATAAAAGTGTTCCCACCCTCCATGCACAATGAGACACATTTCCTCCAAAATTCCACATCTCCTCTAAGTTTTTATAATGCTTCCTCCATTGTTGCACATGAGACACCTTTAATATGAAATTCCACATCTCCTTTGAGTGTGTCTAATGCCTCCTCAAGTGATATGGAAACAATAGCTCCACTATTGTACAAATCACCAGCCAAACATTTTCACATGAGACACCTTTCCTCTGAAATTCAACATCTCCTCCAAGTGTGTTTAATGTCTCCTAAAGTGTTGTACAAATCACCAACCAATCGTGAATACACCAAGTGTACCCACAAGAAGTCTTCCCCTAACTTGCTCCTTTAAGGGACACATAACGTCAACCCCTCTCTTTTCTTCAAGGACACAAAAAGGGTGCTTCTCATGCAATGAATCATCCCTAATGAAGAAGCTAGCTTGGGATGATAAATCACCTCCTACCTCCATTGCCTCCAACCTTTGACATGTCATTTTATTTACTCTCTAATACACAAATATTTCATCAATTCAATCATCATAAAGTGAGTCTTTGAAGGCCTCATCAAGTGTTTCAAAGATATCCCTAAATATCCAATCATAATTATGTGAAGATCCATTTAAACATTCAAAATTTCTCTCAAGTAGAAAATAGATGACTTTAAAAACACATATAGTGTTTGAGATATGCATAATTATAATTAAAAAGGAACAATATTGATTTCAACCAATGAATCCACTAATCAACTTTATACCTCAAAAAAATTAAACACACCCTTATTACTCAAATTACAATATCTTCAAAAGACATAAATTATTAATACATCAAATTTCAATATCATTGCTCTTATCTTGAATTGATAATTTCTACCTCAAAGTAGAGCAGGACTTTTGATTAAAACATAAGGGTTTACTTTGTAAATCTTTTGCTTTATGCATCCATTTCATCTATCTTTATAAATATATTTCGAACAAATCAACTATCGTATTCAAATCTTCACCAATCAAATGGTGATGTTTGACTTCACGCCTTGAACAAAGTCTTGTGAATTAAAAAATGCTAAATGACACTATGCTTGGCAATCATTGGAAGATACACGACATGCAACGAAAGTTACAAAAGGAATGTAATATTAGATACCTCCTTATGCCTTATGCCCCTACATCTTTATGTGCTCATCGAAAGTATAGAATGGTCTACCGCACTAACATGAACTTCCCTTTCCCTCCTATACCCAGTGCAACCTCCAACTCTATCTTGACAACATCGAAAACATTCTCATGTCACGTTCCACTCTGCTGAGATCTAGGTTTGATCTTAGAGGACTGTGGTATGTTCGCTAATGTGATGATATTTCCAAGATCACGATGAAAGAAGTCACACCACCCTTGTGCATTGGGTATAGGAGGGAAAGGGAGATTCATGTTAGTCTCTGTCTTGGATTCCATGAGCTCACACTGTATGTTTGTTTCTAGGTGGCTAAGGATCTGATATGAAAAGACATAAACATAATGGAACAACACTTAGAAAAATTTGAGTGAGCCTTCTGCACCATATTTCTTCAATACCTTTTACGATCCATACCGTGAACACTATGATTTTGTTCGTGGGTATCCCTTTAACTTGAGGGAAGGTGTGATCGCTACCATTTCACATGGGCTCTGACTTAACTTTCCTGACTTGATACACCCACACAACTTGTCAAACCATTAGAAAGGTACCTGGTAAATAGTTAGTATATTGAGGATGAGATTGCATATAAATTGATTTTTCTTTTAGTGCTGACATTCCATGAGACAATATCTCTTTGAGGCATTCTGTCAAAAAGTTCACATGCCTTAGGATGGTTTTGGGAATGGGGATGAAGGGCTAGAGAGTGCGAACACGTCCTCATGCAACCGTTGTTATTTTATAGTTTATTTCAAAACAAAGATCATGCATATGTAGTATGCTTTATCACTTATAGAACACCTAAAAGAATTGTTATTTTATGCATATTTTTTAATAGAGCTCACATTGATAGTTAATTTGGCTTGGAAAAAGGGGTGTTTTATTCGCTATCTTACAACAATTGTTAATCTATGAGAATGGTAGTTCCAAATGTAATTTTTCTATTGTATGAGGCATATAAATTTTCCAAGCAATGAAAAACTTAGAAATTTGTTATTGTGATTGCTTCATTTTCAATTTAGGAGATTCATGTAAAAGTTGTAATTTTGTGATTTATTTATTTGTTTTTGTAACAATTCAAAATTGTTTTTTGTTGAGTGATCTTGTCCATCTTAAAGTTTGATAATGAGACTTGCAAACATTTCTTTTGCATTCCATTAATAAAAATAATATTTTTTCGGTTGTGGTTGGGAAGGCTTTTGGCATATAGCTATCAAAAATTTGTGTTTGATGCTGGTTTCTTTGGTTATGTTTGGTTATGTCTTTTTTCTTTCTAATAAAAATTATTTTCATCCGCTGTTGTTCCGACTATTTGTGGAGATTTTTAAATCATTTCAAACTGTAATTTGTTATATTTTTGTTGATGGAGATTAACTTTGCGTTTACAATCAGGTAAAATGGAATATTGAACCTTTTTTAACAAATGGAATTGTTAGTTTATGTCATGTAAACAGCTTTGCATTTGGTGTAGTGTTTGCTGTGCTATTTTCTGGAGAAATGTAACATCTGATTGGAATTTTAATTCAATTTCCATGTAATGCTTTTGTGCGATTCCCTATCTGGCTTGATTTTATTATTATTTTATATATTGTTTTTAATCTTAGAAAGTAATTTTGAATAAGTGTTGGCAAAGCATATGCAAGACCACAAGCTCTTCTTAACACCAAGTTTTCTATATGAGAGTACGATTCTTAAATTTGAAATTCTTTGATAGAATAGAATAAAAGAAAAAAAAATTATTCTAATTGTGGACTTGGAAAGGAATGATTAAAGTTCTATTTTCTTTTGAATTCACCCATATGTGTTGTATATCATCAATAGTAAAATAGTAAAGTAAAGAGGGGTGGCATGTATATGCTTTGTAAGTCATCCATAATAAAGAGTAAATAAAAGTGTCAATATCTATGTTCTGTAAGTCACCTCACAAGTATTTATCTTAAGTGCATTTGATGGTAGTAGCTATCTTTAATAAGACGCTAGATATTGTAATGACTTATCTAGTAGAAATCACCTTGGATATATGGAATTGGAATGAAAATTGTATTGGAAGGTTGGTATTGAACTTTAATTTCATTTTGGGGCATTCTGATGACAAAAACAACTTTTGCTATCTTAGTCAACAATGCTATTACTCTTACACTCCCACTTCTTTGTATATATCTATTGGATATATGAAGTTGATACTTGCTCTATTTCAAGTTTCCTCCACTTCAGTGATTGTTCCAAGACATTCGGGTTTTATGCAATGATAACTCTGATAAATTTGTTATGGCATGAACATGGACATATGGTCAAGTGTTTGGTCCTGAGGATACATTATGTGTATCGACAATCAAGATATTTTTAATCTTGGATTAATCTTACATCAGTCGGTTTTGATTAATTACCTTAACAAACTGGTCGAAGGCAGTTATGTGCTAGTTGTCGACTGTTAATTAAAAATAGGGGAATCGACAGAAAGTGTGGCTGGTTTTATGAATAATGTGACAGAAGATACAAAGTTTTATAAGGCTACAAAATCATACTTCTATGTGATGAAGATTTGTCACTGAGATTAATCATTCAGTGTTGCATCAATATTTATTTTGGTCAACAACAGAATTGTTGTAAGTTGAGTTATAAATCCTGCTCTAGAAGAGTTGTGCTATGTATTGAAAACAGAGGATTCTCTCTGTATATTGTTCTTTTGCTGTGAAGACGGTTAATGAATGTGACATCAGTGAGATGGTTTGTATAAGTCAGTGAGACATGTTTTAAGTAAGTCAGTGAGGCATCTTTAAGAGTGGTTTTTATACCTCAGACGGTTTTCCACTCATAATTCTGATGTTATAATTTGTGCACATTGTATGTTAGTTTGGTTAGTTAGGACAGCTGGTTTTCCATATGTAATAATTAGTAAATAATTGTTTGCTAAACAAATTTTGTTAGATAGGGACAATTATTTGTTAATTATTTGATCTCTTTTAGAAACTTCTAGCAACCAATTTTGTTAGGGTTGTTTAGTTATTATTAATCTCAGCCATTGATTGAGAATTAATCTCAGCCGTTGGTTTTTCCAATAAGAGTAGTATAAAATGGGGTCAAAGGTCATTTGGAGCATATATGAAGTTTTGTGGAGAAACTTGCAGTGTTAGCAAGGGCACAGTGATAGCATTGGGATAGTAGTGGGGTGGAACCTCAACAAGAGAAATTGGGAGGTCGTTGAAGCTCTGCCAATAAGAAAGAAGAAATATTTGTATCTCTTTATTTGTTGTAGTTAATATATATTCCTCATCTGCAGTACTAGTTTTCCCTTTGGGATTTTTCCAGGGACAATTGTCCGAAAATATTGTGTCACTGTGTTGCATATTTCTTTCTACGTGTTTTTATTTGTGAAGTTGCAGCTGTATTATTTTTTAGTATTTAGTAGTTAAATAATCTTTATGAGATAGGAGATTAATAATTAGTAACTGCAATAGAATTTTCACATGGTATCAGAGCTAAGTAGAAAAAGTTTATCCCAGGCAAAGGAAAGAAAATCGAGGGTTTATATAACCTAGTTTGACCTGTTTAGAATTATTATTTCTTTTATCCCTTGAGATGGCCTTAGCAGGTTTAAGAGATCAGGATAGATTAGATGTTGCCTCAAATTTTGGTGTCTGGAAAGCCAAAATTTCTTTATTGCTAGAAGAGAATGGTACCAAGGAATATGTTACCACTATTGTGACTGTACCTACATATCCAATACCTCTTGCAACATATAAGAAGGAAGATGCCAAAGTGAGGAGGATAATCCTTGACAGTGTTAAGGATCATATAGTTTCGCATATCACAGATTTGGATACAACGAAGGCAATGTGGGACGCCATCCTGAATCTGTACCAGAATGCGACCACTAACTGGAAGCTAATTCTCAGAGAAAAGTTGAGGAATAATCGGATGAACAAGGGAGAAGATATGAAAAGTTACCTCACCAGGCTTAGACTTGTCAAGGATGAGTTAGCAGCTATTGGAGATAAACCAGGTGATGATGAGCTAGTACGGATAGCCCTAAATGGGTTTTCTAAGCATTGGGATGTCTTTGTTCAAGTTATTAATGGACGAGACACCTTACCAAGTTGGGATCTACTTTGAAGTGATTTCACTTAGGAGGAGCTTAGACTAAGCCTTGTCAGTGGATCCAGCAGTAAGAGTCAGAAAGGTGAGATGGACCAAGAAAACATTGCCCTAGTAGGAAAAGGGATAACAAAGAAGGGGTCTAGAAAAGGATCAAATCCACAAAGTGAGAAGAAGAAGAAGGACTTGTCTGAGATCAAGTGCTATGGATGTCACAAATTTGGCCACTATGTCAGCGATTGCCCGCAAAGGAAGAAGAATGAGAAGAAAGGGAAGAAGCAGATGGCAACTTCAACAAGTGTAGATGAGCTCTCTAATAGAATGGAGGATGAGTTTGCACTCATAGCTTGTATGGTTAGCTCAACCTCACATAGTGTCTAGTATATAGATAGTGGGGCATCATTTCATATGACAGGAATTAGAGAGTATTTCTCCAATTACAAGGAGGAGAACACCAAAATCCAGATCTCTATGGGGAACTTGTCCAAACTCAACCTAGTTGGGAAAGGGACTATTTAGTTTCAGAGGGAGAATGGAAAGCTGATTTCCCTTCATGATGTGTTGCATGTGCCAGGCTTAGGTATGAATCTAATTTTTGTATCTGTCCTTCAGGATAAAGGCTACAATTTACTCTTTAGAGGAGCTCATGTGTTGATCAAGCATAAGGATTGGAAATCACCCATAGATATTGGAGTTAGGAGTGGTTGACTTTATAGGTTGCAGTTTGATACTCCTAAGGCACTCATGAGCAGCAGTAATCCTAGAGATCTTGGAGAGCTATGGCATAGGAGGATGGGCCATATACATCATGGAGCACTTAAATTGCTTCATGAGACTGTAATAGGTGTTCTAGAGGTGAGCACAGAGCGTGATGATGTATGTAAGGGATGTGTGTTGGGAAAGTTTGCAAAAGCATCTTTTCCAAGGAGTGACACTCGATCTGAGGGTGTTCTTGATCTAGTACATTCAGATATATGTGGGCCAATGTCGACAAAGTCTCTCAGAGGATACGAGTACTATGTTACTTTTATTGATGATTTCTCTAGGAAGACCTAGATATGCTTCTTGAAGACCAAGGATAATTAGTAAATAATTGTTTGCTAAACAAATTTTTTTAGATAAGGATAATTATTTGTTAATTATTTGATCTCTTTTAGAAACTTCTAGCAACCAATTTTGTTAGGGTTGTTTAGTTGTTATTAGTCTCAGCCGTTGATTGAGAATTAATCTCAACCGTTGGTTTTTCCAACGAGAGTAGTATAAAAAGGGGTCAAGGGTCATTTGGAGCATATATGAAGTTTTGTGGAGAAACTTGTAGTGTTAGAAAGTAGTCTTGTAGTGTTAGCAAGGGTGCAGTGATAGTGTTGGGATAGTAGTGGGGTGGAATCTCAGCAAGAGAAATTGGGAGGTCGTCGAAGCTCTGCTAGTAAGAGGCAAGCAGTATTTGTATCTCTTGATTTGCTATAGTTAATATATATTCCTCATCTATAGTATTGGTTTTCCCTTCAGGGTTTTTCCAGGGACAATTGTCCGAAAATATTGTGTCACTGTGTTGCATATTTCTTTCCGCGTGTTTTTATTTGTGAAGTTGCAGCTATGTTATTTTTCAGTATTTCATAGTTAAATAATGTTTATGAGACATGAGATTAACAATCAGTAATTGCAATAGAATTTTCACACTCTGTTCTTCATCTTATAAGTGTTTTTGTTTGGTTAAAATTTTGAGGAACAATTTTCATTGTCTACACTTCTCTCTTTCTTAAACAGAACAAGTGGAAAATTTGGAACATTATTGGTGTCACTGATTCACCCCCTCCTCTCAGTGACCATAGTATTTCTATCAATTGGCCCCTTGCAATGGAATTGCAAAGACAATAAAAACATTGTATTTTCCTCCATTTTCCATATGTATGCATGCATGGTCTTATTTCTTCTTGTAGGGTCATTATATTTGCATTGTATCCTACTACTACATTGCTATGAACTAATCAATATAAATTTGAAATATAAATTATATTAACATGCATAGATATCAAACTAATGAATGTTCATCAACCTTCTTGAGTAGATTCTTTCTCGATTACCTAATGCATGAAAGTGCAAACTTTTGTCATGTACAACAATAAAAAAATTATTAGATAACTAGATTAAACAGAAATCATTCAACAATAATTAAATAGTGTTGTTTCTACAATTTAAAAAAGATAATTATTGAATTCGTAGGAAAATATCTTATTATGATTATGGTTGTTCCATCCTCCAATCATAACATTATGTGAATACTAGTATGGCACATTGAACATACCAACTTAAAATGTCAGAAAAAATTATGAAAATATAACAAAAAAAATTATGTAACAAATTAAGAATTTAAATTTGTTGTTCCTTATTTAGTTTAACAAAGGTTATTTTCATAATAGTTTTGAAACATCTATCATGGTGGCATTATAACCATGTGCAATTGGCAAAATAATCTTTAAAACCTTGTGTAACACAACATGATTTTTGACTTGCATAACACAAATATACCTTGTGTTGTGAGCTCCTTGGCCTTGAGCCTAAATATTGTAAATAGTTATTTCATATTGTGAGTGTGACTATAATTTTGGTATTTCTCTATCTAGGGTTTTCCACGTAAATCTAGTGTTCATGTGCTTGTTGTGATTTGTGCTTTCATGGTTCATAATTATAGTAATAAGTTAATTGTGGTTTGAAGTTTAATAGATGAGTTGTGAAGTGTTTTGAGGTCTAGACTAATTCTCCCCCCCAACTCTCAATCTTTTCATGTGTTCATAGTTGGTATCAAATCTTGATTCCTCTTAGAGAATCTTAACCACTAGAGGAAAATCCATAATGATGCAAGAAGTTAATTTGATAACACCAACGTTTGATGGCATTATTTATTCTTATTGGAAGGAAAGAATGGAATGTCATTTGTAATTTATACTGAATAGAATATGGGAGAGTACGAAGAATAAGTATATTGCTTTTGTAAATGGTCCTCAAAATCTGAATGAGATTAAGGCACATGACAACAATGTGAAGGCTAAAATTGCAATTATCATCTATTTTTAAGTGATACAATATTTTTTCAAGTTGTTGGGTTGAATTATATTAAAGAGGTCTAGGATAAGTTGAGTACCATACATGAAGGTGATGAGAAGACAAGGAAAGACACGTTGAAAAATGTGATGCACAAATTTGAGAACTTAGAAATGTCTATTGATGACACCATTGAAACTTATATACACTTAGTAAATGAGATTGCAAGCGTAGTTAAGGGTATTGGTGGTCAATTAGAAGAAAGTGAAGTTGTCAAAAAGGTAATGTTGATGTTGCCTAAATGCTAGAAACGTAAGAAATATGCTATTGAAGAAAGCAATGAAATGGTCAAACACTCTTTGGATTAGTTTCATGGCTCACTCCCAACCTTTGAGAGTGTTGTGATAGATGATTTTTGAAAATAGGAAAAAGATGTTGCATTTAAAACTAGTAGAAAGATTGAAGATGAACCCAAATGAATCAATGGCATAGATGAGATAGAAGAAAACTTTGTAAGAATACTGAAGAAGGATCCAGAAATTACAAAGATAATTTACCCTGCAAATATTCAATTGTGTAAGAATTGTTCATTATGATTCTAGATGTACTTATAAGGAACACTTTGGTAAAATATCCAATGATGATAGCAAGGGTAGAGATAATCACAGATAGAATAATACAAATAAGAGAATAGATGATGAAGACAAACCTAAGAATAATTTGTGCTCAATGAAGACTTATCCTTTTGAATAAGAAGTTGGTAATGAATCTAATGAAGAATCATTAGTTTTAGCTATATAGGAGAAGAATGATGAAAGGTTCAAAAATTTGAAAGAAGTGGAAAACAGTGAAAAACTAGTGAATGTGAAGATTGCACTACATGTGAAAGTTGAGCCTAAGGCATGGATAATTGATCCCAAATGTACAAATCATATGACATATGATAAAGGAAAGTTCATTGATTTTAAGAAGTATTATAGTGAAACTATAAAATTTGTAGGATAGCAAGTTGCACCTATTTAAGGTAACAGTGCTATTTCAATTGATGGTAAGCTTAATACTGATGATGTTTATTATGGTAAGGGTTTAAGACATAATACTTTGAGTGTGATCCAAATTTATAGTAAGGGTTATAAAATCACATTTCTTGGGTTTGGTTGTGAGATCAAAAAATGAAGTTCTAGAAGATTAGTTATAGAAGGTATAAAGACTAATTGCATTTTTTACTCAGCTAAGGATAATAGTGGAAGCAATTGTATGTTGGTGCAGAGGAGTGAATGTTGGCTATGGCACAAGAGGATGGGACATATCAACTTTGATAATATGGCAAATATTAGTTCTACTCATGTTGTAAGGGATTTACCAAAGATTATCATACATGTTGATACTATGTGTAGTGAGTTTTAGTTGGGAAAACAAACAAAGAGAAGATTCGAGAACAATGAGTATTCAAATTAAAACCTTTAGAGATAGTGCATATATATCTATGTGGATGTACAAGGACAAGAGTGCTAAATGGTGAAAAAAAATTATGTTTCTTATTGATGATTTTTGTAGAATGACATGGGTTACTTTCTTGAGAAAAAAATCCAAAGATTTTAAAAAGTTTAAAATATTCAAGTCTATGGTTGATAATCAAGTTGATGCTAAGATCAAGTGTTTAAGGTCCGATATATGGGGAGAGTTTACTTCAAATGAATTTGATAAATTATGTGAGGAGTATGGTATTAGAAGACTTTTTTTTTTCTCCTAGGACCCCTCAAGAGAATGGAGTTGTTGAAAGAAATGATAGGATTGTTGTTGAAATGGATACAACTATGATGAAGGATGCTAATCTTCCTAATGTATATGGGAAATAAATTGTGCATGCTATTTTTTACATTCTTAACAAGGTTCAAATAAGATTGAATCTCACAAAGACATCGTATGAGCTATGAAATGGAAGACCTCCTATAGCCAAGTATTTCAAAATCTTTGAAAGCAAGTGCTACATAAGGAGACATGAGAAATATCTAGGGAATTTTAATACAAGATTAGATGAAGGCATATTCTTGGGATATTCTACAAGGAGCAAGACATATAAATATTACAAAAAAGGACAAAATATTATGGAGTGCAAATGTGTGGGTTAGTGAAGAATGGAATCAGACTGAGACTATACTTGAATCTAAGAGTGGGGTAGAAGTTGTTCTAGTCTTTGCAGAAGTGAAGGCTTCTATGAAAGAGAAAGAATAGACAAATGAAGAAGAAAAGGAACTTGAGAAAACTTCTAAAACACTAGAAAAGTATGTGAGTAAAAATCATTTGGAAGAATAAATTATTGGAGACGAGTGTTGGTTAACAGATTTTGTTCCTCAAAATATGAAAATATGACTCCTAGCCATAGACTAGGGAACAAACTATTAACAACAGTTGGAGAAGTTGCGCTTTGTTTTGCAACTTTCCTCTGAATTTTAGAGGTACAACTCCCTCTTATGATGTAAATTTGGGATTTTTGGGGTATGCATTTAACCAAAAAGGAGGAAAGGCAAAAATTTTAACTAGAAAGTCCTAAAGAAAAAATAATTAACTGCAAAGATAATGAAAGAACTTTTCCAGTCCACCATCAATTAGCCATTTTCATACGATACTCATGCAAAGATGAACATCATACAACAGTGAAAAGTAGAAAGAAACAAGTCTCAAATAACTTGTCGTATATAAATTTGAACATAAGGCATTCACATAAGAAAAATGCAAACTTATATACTGTGATGCAAAGTCCAATCATATAGATAAGTTGTTCAAAAGTTTCTATACTATAAATTAAATAGTAGATTCCAAAATACATTCATATTCTACTTGCCTTTCAGAAAACAAAACAATCTCTGTCTTTCTAATTTTTTTCCCTCTTTTCTAAATCTATCCCCTTTTCTTTTATATCTAAAAATCCTTTTATCGTTTTCAAGAAACGGTTCCTTCCAAAGTAATGGTCTTGACAATGATCATTTTAATCATGATTTTAGATAAAACAAAATTACCAAAAAGTCACATCATTAACACTAAATTCTATAGAGCAAAATCCTCCATTGAGAGCTCTATCTGATTGTCTCTCATGGTGGCATTCTGCTAGCTGCTTCTATCTAGCAGTTCATTGTGTGTTGCTTGTCTCCCTCTAGTTTTCCTATGGTTGAGCCTAGCAAGGGGGGGCTTTATAGGCTTCCCAATAGGTTGGGTCCCATATTCTTGTTCCACATGACTATCCTACTTTTCAAGAGGACCCTCTGGTGGCAGATTCTTCCTGTCACCCTTCTTCTCCTCAGTACTATTTTGACCTTTCTGCAGATCTTTGACTTATGCAGAGAAACTCTGCGGGGAATCCCTTCACAGATGGGGAAATATTTTGATAGTCCTTCTCCCTGGGCTAAATGTATGGTTAGTGAACATCAGGTGGAGGTACCTGATGTGTTAGTTAACTTATCTATTGTTGAACTCAACCTCTCTTTGGTTGGGAAGTTTCTTCCATTCCATCCTTCTTTGGACTTGGTGAAAAAATGGGCTGCTACTAGATGGAAGTTGAAAGGAAGTGTGTCCACCAACACTATAGCTAATGGCCTCTTCCTCTTCAGCTTCAATAATCAATCTAATTTGCCTGGTATTCTCATGGATGGGCCTTGGACCTATGGGAACAACAACTTCCTCTCATTGTGCAAATGGAAACCTAGCCTTGATCCCAAGGCTACTCTTGGTGTTGTGGCCCCCACATGGATCTATCTCCCTGGGTTACCACTTCAGTTCTGGAATTTGGATATTCTTAAAGGGATTGTGAACTCCTTTGAGAAGTTTGTTGCTATTGATAGTGTAATACAATAGAGATCGTGTTTCCAATTTGTGCAGGTATGTGCCAATGTTGCTATGGACTCGGTGTTACCTATCAAGGTTACCCTCCTCTCTAAGTTGGATTCTTGGGTTCAACCCATTGAGTATGAGAATGTCAAAGCCTTCTGCCAAAATTATGGTTGTTTTGGACATCTTAGTTCAGCCTGTAGAAGAAATGACAACCATAAAGAATTCAACCCTAAAAGTATAGAAGTGTTGGAAGAGGAGCAAAGCAATAAGGCTAAGAATCATCTAATACAATCCCTAATGGTGTTGGAAGGTCCCTCCAATTAGGATATTGAAAATAACTTGCTTAAGGATAAGAAGAAGTAGCTAGATTACCACACAATGTCCTCCTTTGGGAATTAGGTGTCAAGTGAAGATCCTCCACCACCTTTTAATCCTCCTAAGGATTATCACTTGGTCATGGAGACTTTAGGGAACAGTGACCTATTTATTGACTTGAGCTAGAAGCAAGGACAAGAGAAGAATGTGAATGCTACTCCTAAAGAAGACTCAGTTATAATTATTGGAGATCAAGTTTCCTCTCCCAAAACAAAGAGAATGTAAATTAGGAAAACTAATTGTTAACTCCTAAAATGAGAAACCATGGAGGGTTTGGTAACCTTAAGGAAAATCTACACATTTTGGGATTCTCTTCCACCCTTGCACCAACTAAGTCAAAGTTTTGGCTAGCTGAAGATGACAAGGAAGATGAAGAGTGGATATAGGTTGCCCCTAAGAATTAAAAAAAAGAAAAAAGTTGATGTGGGAGGCAATAGTAAGGCTGGAAGACCTTCTTTGAGAGACACTAGACAAAAGGATGTAGAATGAGAGGTAGCGGTAGGGGAACATACAACCTTGGAAGTGCTCTCAAAGAATAAAAAGAACAAAAGTTAATATCCTTGTGTTGGGTTCATCTCTATTTGAAGATGAGTAGAGTTGTTTTTTCTATTTTTGGTTTTTAATGAAAGTCCTCACCTGAAATGTTTGGGGCTTAAACAGATCGATAACACAACATATGTTAAGGTGCAAGATTATGGAGAAAAACGTGGATATTTTATTGATTCAAGAAACTAAAATGAATAAGGATAATTTTTTGAAGCCCACTAAATCCTTTTTTGTTGCTTCATCCTTCCTAAATTGTGACTCCGCTGGTGCTTCTAAAGGAATCGCCACTCTTTGGAACCCTACTTTTTTTGAAGGATCATTGATTCACTCAAAAAAGAATTGTCTAGTTGTTAGGATGAAAGATGTTAGAACCCAAATCCAATGGCACCTTGTTAATGTTTATGCCCCTAATGCTAGGTCCCCTAGAGCTCGTCTTTGGTCTTCTCTATGTTATCTCATTGGGAATCAGAAGAATGACCTGTGGATGGTGGCAAGAGATTTCAACTCCCCTTTGTACCCTTCTGAGAAAGTTGGTTGTTGTGAAGACTGTTCGGAGAGTATGATTGACCTCATAGATTTTATCTCCTCCTCTAGTTTATTGGACATTAACCTCAGTGGTTCTGAGTTCACTTGGTCTAATAGGTGTCTTGGGAAATATTTGATTTAGGTTCGGTTGGACAAAGTCTTGGTCTCCACTAATTGGGAGAACTTTGATTCCTTTTCCCTTTGTTCCTTTCCCAGATTGGGGTCTGATCATAATGCTATCCTCTTGGTGATGGATGGTCCGTGTGACAACAAATGTTACTCATTCAGATATGACATGATGTAGTCTCATCACTCGGATTTTAGAATGCATGTGGAACAGTGGTGGAATGTTTCAGTTTTGGGAACTCCTATGTACCAAATTGCTCAAAAACTGAAACTCCTCAAAGACAAGGTTAAGGGATGGAATCGATACTCCTTCTACACCACTAATCTCCTATTATCCCATATTCATCCCACAAGCTGGATCCACTCACAAAGCTTCTATACAAACCCAACCCCCTCTCTCATTTGAGGCTATCTAGCCATCTAGAAATCTAACAATTTGTTCTCTCTTTGCATTATTCTTAGCTTTCATTTTTCTTTCTTTAGATTTATTTGCATTCATCATCTTGAATCTCCAAAAACCATAGCTTCTTGTGTGTGCTTCTGAGAGATATATTATCTACATAAGATCTTGGTTTAAGGAGTGCAATGGAGTAGATTGTGTGACATTCTAGTTTAGATTTCGATTTGCATGTGTGTTTTAGAAGGAAAAGCTTCATTGTTCGATGTTGGAAGATTGAATCTTGAATTCAATCCATTTCCTCAATCTTCATTTGGCATGTGCGGCAGGACAATCCCATTGTCCTTTCAATGCTTAAATTTTCATTAAATTTTAGTCTCAATGTTTGTTAACTACATTTGTTGCTGAAGTAAGAAGATGTATTTTTGAGTTTATCAAATAGTTTGTGTGCTTTTCTTTAAAAAGAAATTTAAGACATTCTGTAAGAAGTTTGCATGGCATAGATATTCTTCACATTTTGCATGTAGGTTGATTAGAACAAATAACAAACTTCAATATTTTATGAATGTTCTCTATCCTTTATGCTTTGATGAATGTCCATACATCATTCTAAAGCTCAAATACTGACACATATTTTTGTAGGTTTTAAAACAATGTGTGTTCCTTGTCCTCACTACTACATCTTGGGCAAAATTAATGGATTTGTGCTAGTCTTTGGGTAGAATAAACATTAACATTTTTTGTAGATTAAACAATAATATTTTTTGCAAACTAAACAACAACATTTTTTTAGCTCTAAATACAGTTTAAGTGTCTTGCATGTCCTTCACATTTAGTAGAGTAAAAAGAAACAGTTCATGTGTTTGTGCAGCCCACACGTCCATTCTTGCAATTCACATACTTTATTGCTACTATTAAAAGAAAAATCACAAATTTTGTCTTTGCTGCCATGTCCAGACTATCATATTGATGGTATGATGAATCAATAAGGATCCAAACAACTACTGAGAGGGGGGTGAATTAGTAGATGGAAAACTGACTAAGCTTTCACCAAACTCAAAAACAATATCTCAAGTCAAACTCAGAACTAACTAGTTCAAACACTGAACTATAAATTGCAATATCACTATCAAGTATACTGGTTGACTATCATAATAGAATAAAATCTCTTAAACTATCAAAACCTTTTAACAAAAACATTCAAATACTTTACTAACAATAGTAAAAGCACAATTCAGATTACTGTCGGTCATCTTATCATATCAAAGTGGATTTAGCACTTAAGCAAATTAACCATAGCAAATATAACGACAAAAACATTCAACACTTGACACAATGATTTTGACATGGAAACCCAAATAGGAAAAACCAGGGTGGGGATGAAACCCACAAGTATTCTGAAGTTCAACCTGTTAGGAGCCAAGCCTATTAAATCTTTACAAAAAGTCTTGTTAGGAACATATCCTGTTAGGGACCACCTGGTTAAGGGATTGACTATAATGCCCTAATAGAAGCAATACCCTATTAGGAGTAACCTCGGTAGAGGATTTGAAATCCAAGCTAATTGATCACCTGGTTAGAGGATTTAGATAACACTAAGCCTATTAGAGCTTACCCAGTTAAGGGGTTTGACTGTTGTAATTGTAAGAGAACAACATGGGTTTGCTGTTCTGGTGAATAGCACTACTCCGCTTGATCAGATCCTTTTCATGCTTCTATCTGCCTTCACACATACTATAGATACACCTTGTGGTTCGACAACCAATCACACTTACACAACCAAAACTGCCAACACTACAACAAAACAACTCATCGACCTTATAAGCAAAACAATAGGCTGGTAACACATCTCAAACCTAAGATCTCATAGATATTACAAACAAATTGGTTTAATTATGACCATTGGATTACATAGTAATCATTCCACATTTATTCAAGACAACCTCAACTGCTCCTTCATCACCACTTCATTGATTCCTATAACTCATCATGCGGTTTCCACTTCATGTAATGTACTCGCTCATTCTCAAGATAAAACCATTATCTCTACGCACCAAAAACTATTTAAAACTCTTCATATACAACATGCATATGTGGCATAATCATTACCATTCATGATTTGATCATAAACCAACACAACCGATTCAACAAGCTCCATTGGTTAGGGTTTAGCACATCAATAGGTAGGGTTATCGGTTGATCTCACTACTTCTCAAGTAATACTAGTTTCCTTAACTAGCTCACCTATCGGTTACAAAACAACATCATAACAACATCATTACTAGTTATAATTGACATCAATGACAACACAATAGTTCATCAATGCAGTCTTCATTCAAATGCCAACACATATAAGGGTTCATTTGCCTTGATTCCATACTTTGGTCACTTTTTGTATTGTATTTGGGGCACTCTTTAAAACACCTCACACATCTTCCATGTGATACACATTTTTATTAGTTTTAGATTTAATTTATAAGTAATTCACATTTTTTTTATTAGTTTTAGTTCTAATGGTTTTTAATTTAAGTTTGTTATTAATATTTTAGTTTTAGTTTTAAATTGTTTTTTAGTTTAGTTTTTAAATTAGTTTTTCTTTTTTAAGTTTTAGTTGTTAATTATAATTAGTTTAGTTTAAATTTCATTAGTTTTCAATTATTTTAATTGTTAATTAGTTTAGATTTTTTTAATAGTTTAGATTTTTTAAGTTGTTAGTTGTTCATTATTGGGTGTGATTTTTTTAGTGTGTTTGTTTTCATTATGGGGACTAATCTTTTGACTTTTTGTCTTGTGTAGGAATTTGTTCTTGTGTGTCAAAGACACAATTTTGAAACTATTAATGACATTTGGTGCAAGACATTTGATAAAGACTTGATTTTGAAACTGATTGTCTATTAGTTTAGTGAACACTTCAATTGGCGCTTTAAAATTAACAAGTGTCTTTTGTGTCTTGAACAATAGGCTCTTTTTGTTTTACCTTTTAAAGGGCTTACCTCTCGAGAAGCCCCTAAGGCTCGGTGAGAGGAAACGACCCAAATGGTAACGAGGCTAAGACCAAGCCCATACAAGACACTATAAATAAATGTGTCTGTGAGAAAATTTGCAGGCAACCAGTGCCGATGTGTCATACCGATGTATGTCTCCTTCAACATCTGTGTGATGCATAAAAACCCGCAAGGGCTTGGAGGTTTCATTAATTTGAGAGAAATGCCGCATGTATGACCACCTTAATAGATGTCATTACTAAAATCTCCTTGTTTTAGAAGCCAAAAACCTTCTAGTTGTTGGTACAAGAGGTCAAACCTCTGATTTCATCTCATGTCCTTACGGTTCTTAGTAAAGATACAAAGTTTGCCATGATGAGTTTTCATGGGGAGTGATGCTTGGCTTCTCAGAGAATTGAGTGTCATGAAGTGGAGCTAGTGGGGTCAAGCATGTAAGTATCCACTCTGAGCAAGTGTAGTTGGGGAAACCCAAGTGAGATCCAATAGATATTGCCCTTGCCAGCCTTAGGATTGTGCTTGAATGTGTTTTTTATTTCAAAATCAAATAAACATTATATCTTTCATGTTCTCTAACTGTGTGTAGAACAAACAAGAACATTTCACAATCAACACCACACTTCAAATTGAAACATTTTACAAAAACATTGTAAAAAAACATTGTCATTGAAATATTGAATCTATATTCTTAAAATAATCATTTCAAATCTCTTGAGACATCATTTTTTTGAGTTTTGATCGTTTAGGTCATCGCATATTCACATCATTCTAGCTTTCCATACCTTTTGGGCCCTTTCATAGTCTTCACCTAGTTGCACCTTTCATCCTTTCATATATCATTTAATTTTACCTATTCCTTGCATAGCACCCTTAGATCAAACCTTTGCATACAACCATTAGGTTATACCCTTGCATAGTTTCCTTAGATCATGCCCATAATCTTTGCATAGATTTCCATTATTCCTTTAGGAAATAACCTTAAACCTTGTGTAAGTGCCTTAGTTCATTTCATCATTGGTCCTAGAATTTCATTATTACTTGCATACCAAAATCCCCCCCCCAAAAAAAAATTGGAAATCCAAAAAAAAACAAAAAAACATTGCTTGCACTTAAGATTTATTGTCTTAGGTCTGACATCAAATTTTGATCATCAATCACCTTATTGGTTTCCAAATCAATAGATCCTAGATCCTATAGAAATTGCCACTAACTCATCGACAGACTTAGGATTAGTTTTGGTCAATGAACAATATTCAGCACAAAGGCAACAATCTTCTACTTTTTAGGTTCTATAGGACCTAGGTGGGTATCCCTGTTGCAATGTTTCATAGCACTTAAACTTTACATGGACATAGATTGCAGTGTTTTAGTAGATACTTTCAATGAAAATATACCAAGGAAAAGTAAAATATACAATAAATTATGGCTTGAACCTTAGTTTTTGTTACTTTGCTTGCATTGAAAACTGATTCTAATCTATTCTATTCCTAATGCAGAAGAACTGGAAAAAAAAATATAAAAGGTGAAATAAGAATGTTGAAATGATCCTAAAACTCATAAAGGTATGACCAGTGGCAGTTTGAGGGAGATACAGAGTCAAATAATAGGTTTAAATACAGATTATATCATAGTATCAGCGTTAGAATCTAGTACTAAACACTCAAGACTTGCTAAAGATATTTAGATTGAGAATATATTCATTGACTTCCTCATAAAACCTCTCAGATAAATGTTGCAGTATTCAAGACAAAATTTAATTCATTTACTTGAAATGAAGCCTATCAAGATATACACATTCTCCATAGAAGAAGACAAATTGAAAATGTCATTGACATAGAAATTCATACAACACCTTTTAAGAGATTTGAGCAGGAAAATGAATCTTCTCTTTATTGATTTTCAGTATAA
Source organism: Cryptomeria japonica (assembly GCF_030272615.1). Classification (NCBI taxonomy): domain Eukaryota; kingdom Viridiplantae; phylum Streptophyta; class Pinopsida; order Cupressales; family Cupressaceae; genus Cryptomeria; species Cryptomeria japonica. The sequence goes on from NC_081406.1 coordinate 227,911,563, forward strand.
AATGATACATTCATGACATAATGCTATGCTAAAAATCTGTAAAAGACTAATTGTCAATATATTGCTTCAAAGATATCCTAGTACATACTAAACAAAATTTTCAGAATCGTTCTTCTTGGTCCTGAATTCTCTTTTATAACACAAGAGAGAAAAACAAGCTTCAAACCAAGAAGACACACATCAAAAGTAAAAATCATTACAATTTGCCATAAGGCCCATTTTGTCCTTGTCAACATGCGTGCAATCTTCTAAGCTTCATTAAATGCAGATAGCTAGGTAGTCACCATCCTGGAAGCTTTGGATTGTAGGTTCGCAAAATTTACCTCTTCATTGGTACCTTGACACATGCTTCTATTAGAATCTAAAGTACATCTTGGCGTCTGGCAGTATGTAACCTGGAGAATAGTGCTTGACGATTGAAAGTCTCTGTCATTCCTCCTCAAAATTACCAATCTATATAAAATCTCAATAAAAAAGAAAGGTCACAACTAATATTCTTCCTCAGGATACTCCTCTTCCAAGGAGCAGTACATTTTATGTATTTAAGCTTCTATTTCATTAGCTGGCCAGGAAAAATTCCTCAACCCTTGCAACTTTCCTATTGCTTCCTTTGTTTTATGGGCAGGTACCACTGTACCTCCCAAGGTAAATCTATGGTACATCTGATCTACCTCCATGATCTTGTCAATAATATTTAGAGGTATCCCCTTGGTTTGGATTAGTAGCAAAAAATGTCAAAACTGCATTTATTGCATCTTGGAAGCCCTACCTCCACTCTTCTAGGCTCTTAATTTGTCCATCATTTGTCAAAATTGTAGGGACATGCCACTTATTAAGCACCTAGAAGGAGTTGATCATTCCCAACACTAGTTTCTTTTCTTCTTCTATGTTAGACAACTCCTTAGTTAGTAAATTATAATTTTTCCATGTAACCCCAACAATTTGGGGTGGCTAGGCCATATTTTTTACTACCAGCATGACCTCTTTCAACTATTGACTCTTTGGTAGCCAGATGAATCTTATTGGCTAAAATAATGAAATAATCTCATCTAGCTGACATAAGAGCTGAGATGTCAAAGAATATGAAGAATGAATTTCACCTAATTTATTAATAATCTTATTTGAAATCCTCAAAACTGAATCTCTTTTGATTTCAAAATAATTATTTTTAGCTTCATCTTTAACTCTTTGCAATTCTTTATTCATTCTCTCCAATTCTTTAGGCCTAATTCCTCTCGAAGAATCTGCAACCACATTCTTTATCTTCTCCTTCAATGCATAATTTTATTGAATAACTTGTTGTAATTTGCATTGAGAGCCACATGCATGTCTTTCAATCTTAAGTGTTTTTGCTCAAGGTCATCCACTTCTAGTTGAGCAAACTGGACTGCATGTGAGGATATTGCCACAACCTTTGATGCAATAGTTTCTTCGAGGCTCCTAATCACTGCATCTCCTGTATTTTGTTGTCCACCTTGTAGAACTAGAGGCTTCTAAACATTAGGATCCCTTAACCATAGAGGAAAGGCTGTTATGCCTATATTCACCCCAAACCCATGATCATTGAACTCTTTTGCAAAATTTGGGTTCTTCTACTGCATAATTTGATTTAACAAATAGATTTTTTCAAAATCCCATCCCGGGACAAGAAGCATGACGCTATTTTTAATCATATCCCTACCTTCCTTAGGGGTGCAATTGTAGCTATTCCTATCAAAATTTATGATCTCCTTATCAGATATGTCCTTTAATTTTTCTCTTAGCCAAAAAGATCTGAACTCAAGAGAGGTCAAAAAATTGTTGTCTACTACAAAATTCCTAGAGGCAATTATCCTCTCATCATCTGCCTCCTCAATAGGGATTATAATTGGAACAATGGCTCTATCTGAGTCATTCAGATCCTCAGCAACTTCATCTTCATGGAATGTCTCTCGAGGGGGAGAAGTGGGTGACACACTTGTATCAAAATCTACCTGGATATTTACAAAAGAGAACATCTTTTCCTTTCCCTTTTCAACTCTCCTAACCTATTCAGTTCCCTGCCTAGAAGTACTAGGAGGTGTCTTCTCAACTGTTACTATATGTCCTTTCACTTTGTGTGCTCTAGGGGTAGGGTCTATATGCCTTGTCTCAATCTTAACCCCTTTGTTCCTTGCATCCCTTATTTCCATCTCCATCTTTATTATGTCATCTGCTTTCCTAATCATGAAGGACATTCTAGCAAAATCATTTTGGAATTCCCTATAGAAACCTTCAAAATTGGCATCAGAAATCACATCAAATGGACAAATTATGGATAGAAGGAAGAAGTGGTAAATTATAGTAAGAGTTGAAGAGGAAAAGAAACAAAAGGATCCATCTTTCCCTCAGTTATATGTTGGTGTCACTGATGGGTTGGAGATAATAGAATTATGTTTCCAAAATTTTCAAAAAAATTATTGCAAATCATCAGGTGTGAAAGGCCCACTAGAAAAGGTCGAGGGTCCATCAAAGAAACTTGTAGGGGTTGTGATTCAAGAGGTAACAGATAAAAAATCCGTAGGAGAAGTGCATGAAGAGCAGGATGATACACTTGAAGTTGCTGCTGCATTGAGGGCACTACAGACAAAGGAGCCATCTGATCAATCAAATATGGTTCCACCCAGGTACCAGGAAGAGGTACATGGCTATGAGGCCCACGTAAGAAAAGAGGAAAATCCTATCAATACTAGTGATGAAAGAGTGGCAATGTCAATGAGGTTCATTGATGATGATAATTTCATCCATAGTTAGGAATTTAAAGATTTCTGGTTAAAGACAAAAATGAACAAATTTAAAGAGATGAAAGAAGTGAACCTAAGGGGAGTAGAAGAAACAAAACATGAAGAGGTGATTTCTCAAACTTTGAAAGAAATGAGATTGGGTGAAACAGACTTGACCCTTGTAGAAGCAAGAGAAATGGTTTTAAACAATAGCATGCTCATAATTCTCAGAATGACCATGAAACAAACATTCTTGTTGGATCAGGTTATGCAACATGATGATCCAATGCTAATTGCTGAATTTGATTCAGATGAAGGGGTGAGTGGAACTGGGTATAATCCCAAAACTGAGATATTAGCCTTATGAGTGAGCTCAAAAACTACTCGTAAGCTGAAGTTGGTTGATTTGGTAAAGGAATGTCAGGGGACAACACTTTTCAAATCCATAAAAGAAACATCTCCATTAGAGGCTGCTACAATGACCATGCACTCTGCAATGTTTATGAGGGATGCAGTAAAGCAAATGGAAGGAAAGTTACACGAACTAGAGGCTGGGCAAAAGAGTATGAATGATGAAATAAACAAGTCATTTATTGAGAATGCTATATTGAGAGGAAAGTTGGAAGGTTAGCCTAACAATCAAAATAAGGCAGTCCTTCTACATACACATGCCCCTTCAAAGAAAACTGATAAAATAGGTGACAACAAAGAGTGGATTGAAGAAAAGAAGAAATACCAGAAAGAGATATAGGAAATGAGGGCGGCCAATGAGGAAATCATGCAAAAAATGGCATGAGAAACTCTGTGAGTTTTTGAACAAATTCTTCTACACAGGGTCAACTTTATAGTTGAGAAATTGGAAGAGATTTATGGGAGTTATCAGAATTTGGTGAAGATGTTAGAAGTGTTCAAACAGAATAGGCCGAAATTGGAAAACCTGTCAAATAGGTGGCAACCTGTACATGTGACATTGGAAATGCTACACAAGGTGACTTAGAGAAACCCTGATGTTGAACCAAAAATAAAAGAAACTTGGCAAATGGTGCAAACAATCGAAAGTGGATTCAATGAAGTCAAAAGTATGGAGAAAAAGGTGAGAGAAAAAAATGATTATTTCCACACATTTGATGATTGGACTATCCCTCGTATCATGAACAATGACAAGCATATCTGGGTCTTTAATGATTAGAAGAGTGACTTCACCCAGATTGTATGAAAGATCACTACACATTTGAAGGAGGAAGGAGATAATGCAGAGGTCTTGTGCCTAGCTCTCCAATTCACCCTTACTCACCCCAACTCCTCAACTCACCCTTCTACTCAAGCTTCTCCAAGGTAACTTGTTAGGGTACACTCCTTAGACCTCCAAGGCCTAAAATATATTATCTTTCCTCCTAGGTATAGCCTCTTGAGTTTTCTTTTTGGTTTTGACCCAAATCTCTGATTTTGAGATGGTCTCCTACTAGTTTCCCAAAACTCTAGCTAGGCTCCAAAGACCTCTGCCAAGGATCTTCACTCTAACCAAGTTTAAAGTTTGCAGTTATGTTTTTTAGGTATTTTTAAGGTCATTTTATTCATTATAAAGGTCTTCACCTTCCTCCCAAGCCCTAGGCTGTCAACTTGCTTCTACCAGCTGCTATTAGGCCTAAATGACTAGCCCTTTTGGGACTGTTTTTTGGTCTTTTCCCCAAGAATTTCCTAACAACCCCTAGATATTTTTACATATTTAGATACCCATTTATAAGTTAAACAAGATCAAAAATTTTCCCATCTGGGTTTGTCGTACAACTAGGGTAACTCAAAACAAGCTATTTTTAAGGGGTTTAGGGCTTCCAGGTAGTTTTGGAAGATGAGCTCCAAAATCTTCACCAATCAAAATATAAAACTATAAAAATATTGGATAATTTTGGTACACCCATAGAAATTTCCAAAACATTATGGGTTGCTAAGGTATCAGTTCTCCATGGTTCTGGAAATGAGCAATCTCTGCTGCCCCCACACACTAACTACAAGCTTGTGTGTTGTTCATCTCACCCATTCTCCTCCTTGTGGCCTGCAAAAACACAAAATGCCTACTCTAAACCTATTTACAGAGCCTAACCAAGCCATTCAATGGATTGAAACTTGTGCCATTCATGGATGCTCAGGTAAAATGCATTTTACAATCAAAACGCCAAATTTCAAGGGTTTGTGAGCAACTATTACAAAAACAGTGATAACTTTTGATTCAAAGAACTTTAGACCTTCATATTATACTTTTTGGAAAGGTAAAAAAAATTTATAACTTCCTATGCTACTATGAGAACCGTATCAGACCATATAGGTTGTACAAAATCAGAAATTCAAAGCAAAAACAACCCAAATGTGAGAAAAAGCATAGGAAACCCTTGGCAAATGAATTGAATGCAAACCAAAAGTTGATTAACCTCATATTGGATATGTTTAGAAGGTTTTCTACACAATTTCAAGTTGGTTCCAACCAAATTCCAATTCCATTTCCTTCATGGACAACTTTTGCCTAAAAATGCAAAAGTTGTAATTACAATTTTGACAACTTTTACCTATGAGTGCAAAAAACACACTCCAAGGCTATCAAGGCCTTAAAAATCACTAAAATGGCATCCTACAATGGATTTAAACCATTTCCAAACATTCTAGCAAGTTTCCAGGCATCCACTTGGTACAAACCAAAAAAATTGACATTTTGACAATATTTTAGGATAATGACAATTTTGGATCCTGAGCACAACAAAAGTGTGGACAACCAAAATATGGCTTCAAAAATCATAATAGGACTTATTACACATTATTAAAACATAAAATAACTTGAAATCACACAAAAACTCTAAAATACAAGAAAAGACAACTTTGAGCTAGGTGCCCTGCAGCATACTCCCCTGGGGCAAGGAACTCAAGTCCCTTGAGTTATCAGGTCTGCTAGTTGCACTCTATGATGAATTATGTCAGCTTATGACATCCAAATAGCCTCTGAATCAGGTAGACCTTCCCACTTCACAAGAGAATGTTTGTAGATGCCCTTTCTTGTCTTCTTGATCACCTTGGTATCCAAGATGCTTTCCAACTGAACTGGTTGACTAACTAGTAAATCCTTCACCCAATCCTCTTCAAATTGCAATGTGGTATCCATTTGAGAGGTCTAAGATTCTCCTTTATAGGGATACAAGTCACAAACATTGAAAATAGGAGATATGGCCAAAGAAGGAGGTAGTTCAACCTCATAGTCATTTTGGCCAAACTTATGCACAATCTTGAGTGGCCCAATCTTCTTCATCAACAACTTGGTTGGCTATCCTTTTGGAATTATTTCCTTTTTTAGATAATCCAAAACTAGGTCTCCAACCTTAAATTGCAAGTTCCTTCTTGATTGATCAGCTTGTTCCTTATATTTTTCTGATTTGTGTTGCAAGGACTGTCGTACTTTGTCATGAATTTCCTTAATACCTTCAGCAAAACTCTCTCCTTGAGCACTCTTGTGGGTCATTGTACTGATATCACTAAGTTCTAAGACACCTCTAGGATGCATTCCATAAACAATTTCAAAAGGACTTCTATCTGTGCTCCGGTTGACTGAATCATTGTATGCATACTCTGCTTGGCTGATCACCAAGTCCAAAGTCTAACCATGCTGCTTAATGAGACACCTTAGGAGATTACCCAAGGACCTATTGACCACCTCAGTCTGACCATCTGATTGTGGATGGTAGGTAGATGAAAATGAGAGTCTAGTACGCATCTTTTTCCATAAGGTTCTCCAGAAGTGACTCAAAAACTTAACATCCCTATCACTCACAATGCTAACTGGAAGTCCATGGATCCTTACTATTTCTTTAAAGAAAAGACGTGCAATATAGGTGGCATAATTGGTACTCTTACAAGGGATGAAGTGAGCCATTTTGGTGAACCTATCTACCACCACATAAACACTATCAAATCCTCTTGGTGTTCTTGGTAAACCCAACACAAAGTCCATGCTCAAACATTCCCAAGGCCTTTGGGGTATGACTAAGGGCTGATATAAACCTGCATTACTTGCTGATCCTTTTTCTCTCTAACATATGCCACATTGTTCAACAAATCTCCTTACTTCTGATTGCAATTTGGGCCAATGGTAGAATCGACTAACCTGCTCCATTGTTTTATCATTGCCAAAATGACCTCTTAGACCCCCTTGATGTTTCTCTTGAATGATGTTTTGTCTCATAGAGCATTCGGGTATACAAAGGAGATGTCCTTTAAACAACAAACTTCCCATATCATATATTCTAAGTAGGAAACATGAGAAGTGTTAGAAAAATCAGAACATGTAGCATATATATTAGCAAAATCTTTGTCTTCTTTGTAGAGGTCTCTCAACTCCTCCAACCCCAGACTGTGCAATTTAATCTCTTGTATGGTCATGACTCTCCTACTGAGTGCATCAACAACTCTAGTTGAGGTGCCCTTCTTATGCTTGATAGTGAAGGTGTAAGATTGTAGGTATTCTACCCACTTGAGGTGCTTCTGATTCAACTTCTCTTGTCCATTGAGAAAACTAAGGGCATGGTTGTCAGTATAGACCACAAACTCTTTGGGTAGCAAGTAATGATGCCACTTCTTCAAGGCTTGCACCATGACATACAACTCCAAGTCATACATAGAGTACTTTTGTTTTGCTTCATTCAAATTTTCAGAGAAAAAGGCTATGGGAAGACCCTCTTGACTCAAAACAACCCCTATTGCCCTTTGACTAGCATCACACTCAACTGTAAATAACTGATTGAAATCAGGTAACCTAAGGGTAGGTAACTTAGCTATCTTGTTTTTCAACAACTCAAATCCCTTTTGGGCCTCCTCTATCCACCTAAACTGACACTTGACTCCTCCTTTGATAGTATTGAGCACAGGAGCACACACATGACTAAAGTTTCTTAAAAACTTCCTATAAAAGGATGCTAACCAATGAAAGCTCCTAACATCACTAATATTCTTAGGTGTAGGACAACTAAGGATTGCCTCAACCTTACTAGGATCCATTTTTAGACAACCTTGTGAAATGACAAAACCAAGATATATGAGTTCAGTCTTGAGAAACTCACACTTTTCAAGGTTGATCTTGAGTTGTGCCTTTTTTAGCTTCTTCAAGACCATCTTCACATCCTTGAGATGTTCTTCTTTGGACCTACTAAAGATTAGAATATCATCAAGATACACAATCACAAATTTACCTATGAACTCAGCCAAAACTTCATTCATGAGCCTTTGAAAGGTACTAGGTGCATTGGTAAGGCCAAATGGAATGACCAAGCACTCATAGAGGCCAACATTGGTCCTAAAGGCTATCTTCCATTCATCCCCTAGTCTGATTCTTATTTGATGATAACCTGATTTTAAATCCACCTTTGTGAAGTATCTTGCATCCCCAAGATTGTCCAACAAGTCTTCTATCCTTGGCATAGGGTACTGGTACCTTATAGTGACCTTATTGATTGCTCTGGAATCTGTACACATTCTCCATTTTCCCCCTTTCTTGGGTGCTAAGTTAGTATGTACAACACATGGACTCAAACTCTTTTTGATGAATCCTTTGTCCAAGAGCTCCTGCACTTGTTTGGCAATTTCTTCATTTTGACTAGGTGTCATTTTGTAGGCAGCCTTGTTAGGAAAACTTGCCTCTGGAATCAGATCTATTTGGTGATTTACATCCCTCATTGGTGGAAAAGAATTATTTAGATCTTCTCCTATTACTTTTGCATATTGTTTGAGTAGACCCTTTACCTCTTGTGGCACTTCTTCCATTGGATCTACCTTACTTTCTTCACTAGGTTTGAGCACAATAGCATATCCTTGATCTCCTTCTTGTTTCATCACCTTAAGAAACTCTTTTCCACTCATCATCATCACACTTGATCCCACTTTTTTTTCATCTTTTGGATCAGGTAATGGATCCATTTGATACCTCTTACCATTCTTGATAATGATATAGCTATCTTTTCTCCATCATGTTGAGCCTTTACATCAAATTGCCATGGATGTCCCAACAGCAAATGGCAAGCATCCATAGGCAATATATCACATAAAATCTTGTCCTTATACTCACCAATCTCATAGTCTACCCATGCTTTCTCATCAACTAAGACATGTTGGCCCTAGTTGAGCCATGACACCTTGTAGGGAGTGAGATGTGGCAGCCTTTTTAACTTGAGTTTATCCACCATTTCAGTTGAAACTATATTCTTAGTTGAACCTGAGCCTACAATCACTTTGAAAATCTTTCCTTGAGACTTACAAGCTATTCTAAACAAACTCTTCCTTTGTGGTGGCTCTTGAGCTTGACGAATCTTCAACAAAGACCTTCTTAGCATTAAACTTTCACCATCTATCACTGGGCCTGCCTTGCTGAGAGGGGAAGACATAGTTTGATTGTCTTCTTCCTACACTAATTGTGTTATTCTCTCACCCATGTATGAGTGTGAAGATCTGGTTGCTTTCTCTGGACACCTTCCCATTGTGTGGCCAACTTGATTACAATTGTAACATCTACCAGTGAAAACTGAATTTCCTCTTCCTGAACTTCCAAATCTACCCCTAGAATTGTTTCTTCCTCTGAAGGATCCTCTAAATGGCCCCCTTGAAGAGTCTCCACCACCTTCTTGCCTTGAGTTTTCTTCATTCCTTGATGTTTATTGTCCTCTATCAAAAGTGCCCCTTCCTCTAAAGGATCTGCCACCTCTAAACTTTTGATTTTGTTCACTCCTCCTCTTGATTTTGTCTTCTACCCTTAATGCTAACTGAAAACACTTATGAACGGTATCAGGAGTAAGGATACTGATTTCATTTTGTATATTTTGTCTCAATCCATTCGTGCATCTAGCCAATTTCTCCACCTCATTCTCATGCTTCTTAGCTCTGAGGCTTAGCTTATGGAATTCTTCTGTGTAAGCATTGACATCTAGCTCCCTTTGTTTCAGATTTTGTAGTCTCTTATGAATTTGAACTTCATAATCTCTTGGAAGGAATTGTACCTTAGGTCTGATCTTCATATGCTCCCATGAAGTTATCTTCTTTTTTCCTTCTTATATCCTTTCTTCTTGCATCATATTCCACCAAACCAATGCTGATCCTCTCATTCTTGATTTAGCCACATTAACTCTTTTTTCTTCTGCTACCTCTTTATAATCAAAGTGATTATTGAGAGCTTCTATCCAATCTATCAACTCTTCTCCATTGAAGTTTCCTCCATATGTGGGTAATCCATCTAGATTGTCCTTAGAAATGGATTTGACTGCATCTAGGAATAACTTTTGGTCTTGAGGCATAGCTACTATAGCTAGTTCCTCTCCATCTTCCACTTCTTCATCAGTATCATCACCCCATTCTGTCTTAACCTTTCTCTTCTCCTTCTTTGCCTCTCTGGTTCCTCTACTTCCTTCTGTATCCTTCAATCCTTCTATCATCTCTGCCACCATCTGTCGGATGGCTTCTGGAGTCATTGCCTTTAGAGGCATTCAACTTTCTTTTGACTCTTCACAATCTGACATACACCAAATCTTTCAAAGAATGGCTCTGATACCACTCTGATGTAGAGGTCTTGTGCCTAGCTCTCCAATCCACCCTTACTCACCCCAACTCCTCAACTCACCCTTCTACTCAAGGTCCTCCAAGGTAACTTGTTAGGGTACACTCCTTAGACCTCCATGGCCTAAAATATGTTGGCTTTCCTCCTAGATATAGCCTCTTGAGGTTTCTTGTTTGTTTTGACCCAAATCTCTGATTTTGAGATGGTCTCCTACTAGTTTCCCAAAACTCTAGCTAGGCTCCAAAGACCTCCGCCAAGGATCTTCACTCTAACCATGTTTAAAGTTTGTGGTTATATTTTGCAGGTATTTTCAAGGTCATTTTATTCATTATAAAGGTCTGCACCTTCCTCCCAAACCCTAGGCTTTCAACTTGCTTCTACCAACTGCTATTACGCCTAAATGACTAGCCCTTCTGGGACTGTTTTTTGGTCTTTTCCCCAAAAATTTCCTAACAATCCCTAGATATTTTTAAATATTAAGATACCCATTTTGAATTTAAACAAGATCACAAATTTTCCCATCTGGGTTTGTCATACAAATAGAGTAACTCAAAACGAGCTATTTTTAAGGGGTTTAGGGCTTCTAGGCAGTTTTGGAAGATGAGCTCCAAACTCTTCACCAGTCAAAATATCAAACCAGAAAAATATTGGATACTTTTGGTACACCCATAGACCTTTCCAAAACACTATGGTTTGCTAAGTTATCAGTTCTCCATGGCTCTGAAAATGAGCAATCTCTATTGCCCCCACACACTAGCTACAAGCTTGTGTGTTGTTCATATCACCCATTCTCCTCCTTGTGGCCTGCAAAAACACAAAATTCATACTCTAAACCTATTTAGCCTACCCAAGCCATCCAATGGATTGAAAATTTTTCCATTCATGGATGTTCAGGTAAAATGCATTTTACAATCAAAACCCCAAATTTCAAGGGTTTGTGAGCAACTATTACAAAAACAGTGATAACTTTTGATTCAAAGAACTTCAGACCTTCATATTACACTTGTTGGAAAGGTAAAACAGATTTATAACTTCCTATGCTACTATGAGCACCATACTAGACTATACAAGTTGTACAAAATCATAAATTCAAAGCAAAAACAATCCGAATGTGAGAAAAAGCATACGAAACCCTTGGCAAATGAATTGAATGCAAACCAAAAGTTGAGTAACCTTGTATTGGATATTTTTAGAAGGTTTTATACAAAATTTAAAGTTGTTTCCAACCAACTTCCAATGCCATTTCCTTCATGGACAACTTTTGCCTAAAAATGCAAAAGTTGTCATGACAGTTTTGACAACTTTTAACTATGAGTGCAAAAAACACACTCCAAGGCTCTCAAGGCCTTAAAAATCACTCAAATGGCATCCTACAATGGATTTAAACCATTTCCAAAAATTCTAGCAAGTTTCCAGGCATGCACCTGGTACAAACCAAAAAAATTGACATTTTGACAATATTTCAGGATAATGACAATTTTGGATCCTGAGCACAACAAAAGTGTGGACAACCAAACTATGGCTTCAAAAAGCATAATAGGACTTATTCCACATTATTACAACATAAAATAACTTGTAATCACACAAAAACTCTAAAATGCAAGAAAATACAACTTTGAGCTAGGTGCCCTACACCATCAATGTTGAGAGATTTCATGTGTTTCAAGACTGGATTTTGGTTACGCCAGGTTTGCTGAAGAGGTGAGGAATTTAATAGACAAGAGGTGGAAACTTCATTTAGTGAACATGCCCATCATTCTGAACTTTCAGTGGCCCAGTGATTATGAAGTTTACCAATGGGAAGTGACTCATTTAAATGTGCCTGCAAACCGATAAGAGAGATTGCCAGGGGCAGAATCCAAGAGTTGCAATCTTCTTCAAATTTTCATTTCTCATTTCTCTCATTTCTCCATTATGTTAATCAGTTATGAAGAGGTGTCTTGTAACAGTATGAACCTTGTTGCTTATTCCAATTTTGTATAAAAGGGATAAACCAAGACCAATACAAAATAGAGTAGATCTTCTGAGAATATCGTAACAGTATGTTGTACCACATGTCAGTGGCGAAATCAATAGAAGAATCAGAAAAATTCTCACATATATACGAAGTGTTACTTTCAATTTCAGTTTGTTTGTTTAAAGAATACAAGTATAACTAACTTGCATGTTATACTTTATCTTATTCATGTGCTAAAGATTAAATAGTTAAATACTTATTGATCTATATTTAATATTTACGAAGAGGAATATGTTACCAAGATAAAAGAAAGGTTTTGCAGATGGAAATATAAATCGGGATGACATATCTCGATGAGTCATTGTCTCATTAGATTTAGCCAAAGGACTTGATTCATCAACACAATGTAACACAGAATGATCTGAAGATAAAACAATGAATATTATATATTAGTTTTGGAATAAAAAGATGTACAAAAGCTGCAAACTCATAGGTACTTCATGATGTTCTTGTTTGCATAAAAATATCTTTTCATTCCTATAGACTTTCCTTAACACAATACTAGTAGTCCCAATAGACAATGGGTAAAATCGTAACCCCCTCTACATACAAAATGACTCCTTATACATATAAGAGTCAAAATATAGAAATGAAAGGACACAACCTTTCATTAGTATAAACTAAAAACTGACAAAAACCTAACTAATAATTCCCTAACTGCTATGACAACTAGAAACATTACAAAACATATTACAATGACACAAATTAACTTTTTCAATCCATCCTCTAACTACACTTCTGAATATGCTGAAGAAACCTCATTTCCATCCGTCATGATATCCATTCTATCAGGTATCGGGGTAGCTATCTTTTACACTTTCTGATATCCCGATGACTTCAAAGTATCCAGTCCATATTGTCCTTCATCGGTGTAAGTTATTTCGATAGCCTCATTGGCTATTGGCATAACAGTTTTGTCATGCCTCCAATAGTGAATGTTATGCCGATGAACCCTTCTTCATGATTGCTCCTCGGTGAAGGTCACTCTGATAAAGTCATCTCCTTAGATCAGTGCACTGAGTCTCCTTTCATTATGAACTATTTATCTCTCATTTGGAGTGGTCAGTTTGGGTTACGCTGATAGATCCTTCCATTGTTTTGACTAGGCGGTCTTGTCGGGGTAACTTAAGTTGATAACTCAAATTTGAAAATCATGCAAATTAAGCTCCTCTTCATGAATGTTGATGCTTTCAATCTTCCATGGAGACTTCATATGTGCTAATAAAATGTTAGATTCCCAGAATTGATTAATCAAAATGGAGAGATTAAAGATAGACAAATGGATCTCAGAGTGTTGAAGTCTTCTCAATGGTGCCCTTGATATTGCCCAGGTTGATGGGGACGGTTGATGGTGTTGAATTAAAGGGGACTATGGAACATATGGAAAATTTTGTCACATGGGAGATCATTGTTAGGAATCTAATTAGGGATGTAGACACCTAAAAATCAGCAAAGTACTTGAAGCATATTCAGAAATGTGGTGAGGCCCTTAAAGATTAATTTTTATCCCAAATATTTCAAATTGTTATTTTTGAATGCTTTTATGTAATGAGTCTAGTAGTCAAGTTAGTTTAGTCAGTTATCTTCTTAGTTTTTAGTTAGGTTTAGTTAGTTGGATTCCAAATGAAAGGGTATTCCTTTTCATTATGGAACTGAATCCTCATTTATAGGTAGGGGATCTTTCTAAAAAGAGGGGACAGTGTTCATTTTCTTTTACTTTTTAAAGACAATATCCTATGTGGTACTTATGCAAGTTGTTTTTGGAAATACTAAGTTGGAGGACGATAATATGTGTTGAGACCAACTGATTTCATCTTTCATTCTCAATATAAAAATCAAGTATTTCTTTATCTTTGATCGTATCTACCTTTCAATTGGTTGATCAGTTCCATGTGATAAATCTAGTTAACTAGATTAATTTGATGTTCTACCTTATGTACTTGTGATTCAGTTTATTTTTCATTTTGAATATCAGTTTGAAGGGTTGATTGGAAAAATTGAGATTGTCCTATTGGTCTTTCAAAGAGAAGTTAAATTCAATAAGACTAAAATGCATATTATATTCTGATTACAACTCATACAGATGCCTTTGAACTGATGGTCTTGTTATAAGAACAAGTTATCAAAACTATCTCCAAGGTTATAAGTATGATTTCTTAATTGAAGTGGTGTGAAATTAATTAGGGATGAAGGCAGAGGTCTTTTGTTGATTTGATGTGATTAAATCGGGAATTTTTAAAGAAATCTTCATTAAAGGAAGCATACTTTAGATTCACATGAGCATATCTTTTACAATCCTTCATTTATAAATAAGCATTTTTCAGTCTTCAATAAGCAACCATTATAAGCAGGTGGAAGTTAAAAAAAATTGCCATCATACAATTATTGGTTCTTTTAAATCTGCTATATAAAAACCTTTAACCTACAGATTTAGGTTTCAGGTATAGGTTCACCCGCCTTGGTTTAGCGAATCCTAATGTGCAGGGGAATTTGATCTATCGATCATTCTCTTTTGTTCTCCAAGATTGATTCGGAAGTCATTAAGAGAAGTGCCAAAACCATTCATCATACAAGACATGTAGAAAAGCCACATATAACCATTCAAAAAGCATGAAAAAGTGTACAAGAAACCAATCAATAACCATTGAAGCTGTTTAAGTGAAGTCAATCACATTTATTAAAAATAACCATTCATGAATCATACAAGGTGTTTTCTTAAATGAAAGAATATGTTTGATTTCAAATAGTCTACACCACTGGTGACGTTTTATTCAACAAGGGTTAGCAATATACATCTAGAAAACTTTCATAACAATACAAGCCTCTTCTGGAGGCAGAGGTTGAGTGTTTAAATGACTTTTGTTTCCCCCTGTGGTCGGAGTAAGGGGAGACACATCATTCCCATCATCTTCATTGGTTATAGAGGAAGACACCTCCTCATACCTCCATTTCCAGTACTGAGCGCATTGCGCACAAACATATAGCATGCCCTGCAACTGGTCACTTATGATTTTTCTTCTTTTAGTGCACAACTCACACACTACCTCATGTCTCTCATTCGCCATCTGTAGTCTACACACTTCCAGCTCAAGGTCCGTATTCTTATCGTTGAAGTCCATGACCTTGTTATTGAGTTCCATGCATTTCTTATTGAGTTCAGTGCATCTCCTTTTCACTTCAGTGAATCTCCATTCAAGATCAGAAACAATCTCCTTCAGCCTTTCATTTTCAGCGTGGACCATTTCGACCTTCTGCATTAGTAGATCTACACACATGGCATCAAACTTCATTATGTCCATCCCATCATTCCAGTCTGCAAAGGGTGGTGGTGGTTTTCTTGTAGACTTCCCTAAACTGCCGTCGGAGGTGAGAACATCGGGCATCCCATTCACCTTTGAATTCATATCAGGCATTTCGTTCTCTGAAATAGATGTTTCAACACCCTTTCTTTTTCCTATCCCTGCTCTTCCCATTGCCATTCCTACAAACAATTCCAAAAAAGAAGTATCAATTTATAGGTGGGTAAGAAAACATGAAAAATGAAGGAAACAATAGTTTATCCCAACATGAAACGAACAGGTTTTTGTTGCATTTTTGCATGAATAACATTATGTACAATACAAAAGTTAACGTGTTCACAAAATTTAATATGTTCACTAAACTGGGCACTTGGGTGGAAGGTTACCTACCAATTGGGAATCCATGTTTTGGGAAGATAACTCCATCACTCACCACTCCTTGTCCTGCATCCAACTTATTACACATCTGCCATGAAAGTATAACACAAGTCTGCTGCTTTTTAATTGATTTTTTTTTGTCAATTCATTTCAGATTCAGTGTTAAAAAAAGACCAATAACAATGCTATATTGAACTGTCGTAAGCTACAATGGAAGGAGCACATGGTTCACAATTTCAATCAAACCTTCTGCTTGATCTGTATATGTAAATAAGTTGCAGGAACCCTATTGCTATGCAATAACAAAACCTATGCATATGCAATAAGTAAGAGACCTTGAACAAATCTTGAACAATAAATGACTATCATTGACTTTATTCTACTATCCACTATCATGATTAAAAATGTTGCACACCAAAGACAAGTTTATGAAGTTATTAAAGGGTAGTTGATGGTGTAGGATCACCATGAAATAGTCCAAAAAATTAAGTCTTTATAGTTATGTTGCTAAAAATAGAAGGAAAGGTTGAAAATAAAGTACAGTCCATTTAAAATGAAAACAATAATTGAGAGGGTTTAAACTATTGTAAGGTAAAAGCCATCTCAATATAACATCTCCAAATCCCATCTGAATAGTCTATCAAGACTGATCTTCCACCACAACATCTTTCTCTAAATATTAGAAAAGAGGAACAACAACGCAGATCGAAAAATATTATCGCCTCTGCTATCTGAATTGCGCAATGGAGTTGACAACACCATAAAATGCTTTACACTTCTTGTTGTGCTTATTCAACTCGAGAGGGCTGATGCCAAGTGATTGTAGCCTATGGCTTACTGGTTTGATCACAGGGCCACATTTAACATTCTCTTTTTGTGGCTCGACGCTTTCGCCAACTATATCCTACCACATGCAAACAACATCATACGAGTGCTACCTATTTCAATTCATTGGAATAAGATAAATGATGGAATGAGAAGATGGAGGAAGGGATCTTGTCATCTTAAAAACTTACCGCGGGTGTGGAACAGACCAGGTCTTTAATAGGCCACATCGCCTAGGATTTTAGGGAATCCGACAAGACATTGGCAAAATGACCTGGGTGAGGCAACTGGGCATTTGCATCAAAGACTTTCACAATGCAAACTTTAGCACAATCTCGTGGGACTGGAATAGTATGACACATTACACCCTTCTCCAAGCCAGCAACAACGCCTTCCCCAACCACTACCCCATCCACTAGTAGGTGGACTTCAACTCCAACAACAATAGTGTGAGCATCTTCTTTGGCGCTCTTTTTTGTCTTCCACGGTTGCTTGCATCAGTAATGAATGGGTGCAGTCACTTAAATAGAATTCTTTATACCTAACCATCAAACATAGGCAAATCAATTCATGGCAATATAACACAATAGTACCAAAATAGCTATCTCTCCCGACCCATTGCCCCCATCGCAGTCACGGTCTACATTTGTACATCCATCATCATTTCCCCCATACTCTTTCTCAATTATTTCTTCTATCACATTATGTTGCAAAATGTGACACATTGTATAGGAGTGTAAGTACACATTAAACCCATACACCTACAAAGTTAGAGATCTACCTAAAATTGTGAAACCTCAGAATACAATTTGTAAGGAATGTCAATTTGGAAAACAAGTTAGAGCTACTGGACCAAGACTGATAAATTTTACATGAGTAAGGCAATAACAAGAACACAGATAATAGACACAAACCACAACACAATAAAAAATGCTCTGCAGTATACCACTGCCTCTCATCGCCTGTTATGCAAGATAAGAGCCCAATACCTATTCACCTCTTCTCTTATCCTCCAATGTCTACCCCAATTCACTAGACTCCTCTGCAATCTTCTTGCCATTACATGCACTCAAATTTCCATTCAACATATCCTTTTGCTTCTCCATCCAAATAGACTTCAAAATTTTCTCATCCAATACCACAACCGGTTGCATACAAAAAAGAGTTACTCTATAGTATAACACACCATGTCATCCACAATGGCACCACATTACCTATACATCTTTGCACCTATCCTCCAACCTCTGGCCCAGTTCATGAGACTGCTATGCAATCGTCTTGCCACTGCATGCACTCGGTTTTTCAATCATCATCTCCTTCACCTTCTTCCTCCTAACAAACGTCTGAGATTTTGGACTTGGTTTTGAGGAACACTACACACATTGTCATCAGGCAACTGCATTGATTGTTCTTTGATCCTATCATCCATCGTCTACCCCAATTCAGGAGATTGTTTTGCAATCTTCTTACCACTGCATGCACCCAATTTTTCATTTGGTATCTCCTTCAGCTTCTTCAACCAAATGGACTGATAACTAATAGACGATCGAGGTTTCCAACTTGCTTTCTTGGGCACACTATGTTCTATGTCATCCAATACCATGGGACACTCCATGCTCCCTCCACGGACCCCATCAAAATCATCCTACAATGACATGGATGAAATAGTCAACATACTACATAGTGGAGTGCAAAGCATACCATGCAATGAAAACACACATATGGACAGGCCAATAGACAGTCACCTTCGATGACAAATGTGTGGCCTCATCTAAAGTTGAACTTGTTTTTTCTGCGGCATTCTTCTTTTCTTGCTTCCCCAATGAATCACATGCAGGCTCATTGACTGGAGCATTTGTTTCAGGATGTGAAGTCTACCTTATTTTTGTCGTAGCATTCTTCTTCTTTTGCTTCTCGGCAAAACAGGTGCACCCTCATTTGTTTTAGGCTCTGAAGTCGGCATTGTTTTTTCTGCAACATTCTTCTTTTTTTGCTTCCCCAATGAAATAGATGCAACCTCATTCACTGGCACATTTGTTTCGCGATAATCCTTCGATGCCAGAACCTCCTTGCCATGGCCTGCACTATCACTTAAACTCTGGGAAGCAGGATAAGATAGCTCAATAAGTCATTCTTCAGATGTTTAAAAGAATTTAGTAAACTGCAAAACAATAGGATCATTAAAAATTACCTTTGTTGCAATATTCTTTCTTTCCAGTAGCTATAAAACCTTCTTCCTTCTTGCCTCCCTAACTAGACTGTTGTTGTACACTCACATTGCTTCCTTTATCTCTTCTTTCCCATCGATAGGAAGCTCATCACGTGTTTCCTTGCCATATTTCATGCACACCCAATCAGTGATGTTTTTTTTACATACTGTGTCATACACCCATTCAGTATTCGATACTAGACTCCCTCTTTTTCAAGTGCATCAGCGATTTCTTCATATGATCCATGCTGCGTTGTCCACTACCACATGGTTGACGACTACATCATGCAATCCCCAATAATGGAATTTGATGTTCTTTGGCTCTATGCATATTAATCCTCCCTAGATCGCAAAGCTGACGACCTCCATTATTAGAACAATAATGGAAGAGACAAAAGTAGTGCAACCTACCATTAATATGTTCTCTTTTGTGGTCGGCTTGTTGTTGCACACAACCAACAGAGACAAAGCATCACATTCAATTTTGCACTAATCAAGTATTATAAAGATAATCTAATATATAATGACTAATAGTGGACCTCCTTGTTACTCGCCCCTCCTCCTTGTTCCTGTTTGTGAGTACCGATAGAATCACGTTGTCATTGAGTCTCCTGCTCTATGCTCACCTCGTGCTCACTACGAACATCCCCTTTTTCACTCTAACCCCCTGGAGCATCAATATAATCGCCCTCATCTACATTGCCAATTGCCTCATCTTCCTCACCAACACAACCACTATCATAATGTTGTTCAATAAAATAGTACACATCATCGATGATTTTTATGCCCATATATATATCTACATTTCCACTTATAAGTCCCAACTTCCAGCAACCATGTCATGCAATGATGGAAAAAAATGTAATGCAATGATAAATAATTACCAGTGTGGTTGTGTAGTCACTCAGAATCCAACTTGACAATGGGTTCAAAATTCGAGACCAGACTTGTGACTCATTCAGATTTAAATCCCCAACTAGCCCCTAACCTGAAAGCCCATCTCCCAACTCTTTCAAATTTGAATTCCTAACTAGTCCTGCATCTTAGAGCCTAACTCCTAACTCTTTCAGATTTGAATCCTCAACTAGTCATGTTTGTGAAAGTCCAACTCCTAAATCTTTCAAATTTAAATCCCCAACTGGTCGCACATCTGAAAGCCCAACTACCGACTCTTTCAGATTTGAATCCTTAGCTAGTCCTGGATGCGAAAGCCCAACTCCTAAATCTTTCAAATTTGAATTTCCAACTAGTCGTGCATCTAAAAGCACCAACTCCTGACTCTTTCGGATTTGAATCCTCAACTACTCCCAAATGTGAAAGCCCAACTCCTGAATCTTTTATACTTGAATGCCAAACTAGTCCCGCATATGAAAGGCCAACCCTCTCCTGGGTATACAAATCGGATCTCCAGTCACAAGCATTAAATAGTGACAACACCAAGGAATACTACATGTTGCATAATCCATTAAAAATACTTAGCTTACATGTAGGCTGATGTCTTGTGTCACTGGGAAGCAAATGCAGCCAACTCCCAGGAGATCATCTACCTTTAGCTCCAGTAATCCATAATCAAGATCAACAATTTCCCTCAACCTTTTTCGAAATGCAATTGACATGATTGGACCGAAAAAAAGAGAAGATGCAATTGACATTCTTCACACTATCAATAACACCACACAATCACCACAAATGACACAACCAACACACGTTCCCACATTGCAATATAAAGTCACCATGTCATTGTGTTATGTACAACCCAGCTAACGATTAAGCCATAAACTATTCATGAAATTCCATTGTAGAACATATTTCGTTGCAATTGCAATGAAATAATGACTATGATCCATCACCAACACTATCAAAAAGGCTTCATGTGTTCTCCCCATCCAAAATACAACACAAAAACTATACTTTGTTAAGGATTGATAAAGAAGGATGCAAAACATGCTTAACGCATCAACTATGTCTATTCTGGCTCCAAAATGGACCTTTCCTACAGCGTGTTAGCGACAGGTTAGTCAATCGCAACCGCTAATTGCAAAATCGATGGTGTAAAACGAGTGTGTGGTAATTAAGATGGTTGACAATAATTAATGGGTACAAAGACCTCCAATTCATTATTCGAAAGACACGTCTTTTGAAATGAGTATCTATTCTAAAGGTTCCATCTCTTTGTTGATATGGGGATATTATTATTTATTAAAAAAGTAGTATTAAGTTCCCAAAAGAAAAAAAAACACTGTGAAGGATAGACATGTGAGGAGTTCGTCATGCCAACCAGAGACATCTGAAACAGAACCCCAAATAACATTTCAAATCGGAGTTGGATCATCAAACACATGTAGTTCTCAAACATCATGAACATCGATAATCTAGATATACAAATACACTGGGATGAACATAAACACTCTCATGCAAATCAACAAATTATATACAAATTTATAACACATAGTTTGCAAGAATCAAGATTTCTAGTTTATATATTCAACACTGGTTTCATGACTTGAAGATCCATACATAACAATCATACTGCATTCAGGTTGGAAAATAATATCTTATTGTCTAATATGGTGCATCTATAGCATAGAATATAAGGCATCAACCAATTGCATTGTTCATTTTCATCATTATCAAATTCAGTAAAAGTAAGGACATTAATATTACATGATGAAGAACTGAAATTTCTAAATACATTTCTATCGCATAAAAAAATTATATACAACAAACTATATATATATATAACAATCCCCTTTCAAAAAGCTTCACAAGCCCAAAGATTATTAATAAGGGGACATTACAGTGCAAGTAGTATCCAAGAAGGGAGAGAGAGAAACAACCTAGGAATGTCTGGACGTTTGCCGAGGGACTACTCAATAGTCCTTAAAAATCAACAACCTACATGGATAACAAATGTTAGTGGTAGTCTATATTGGGAAGTAAATGCATTTCAAAAGACATAAAAGGAACCTACATGTTCATATATGAAAATGCAATTTAACATTCAATATAAACTACCACTAAGTAATTTATATCACCTAAATTATATGTGTCAATTTGTCATAGTGCCAGAGCTATGCCAGAGCTGTGTATATCAACCACCTATTTTGGTACTGTTGTTATGCGCTCAAGGACAAACGCCTCTATTCCGACGAGAAATCAACACTATGGTCCGACTAACATGTAGCTTAGTCACACGTTTTACACTATATTTTACATTCAATGACTTTGATTGAATAACATGTCACTAACACGCAGTAGCATTTGTTTATTCTCAAGCCTTGTTATTGACTAACTCCAACTCCAATTGTAAATTGCATCGCGTGTTAGCCTTTTGCTTTACCACTATTAGCTACATCAAATCACAAACCGTACATGAACAATGGTCTGAGAGGTTGTGTCTATTCTAGCTCCAAAATAGATAAATCGTATAAACTGATAGCGTCGTGTTAGACAAAAGTAGCCATCAAATGTAAAAACTATGATTAAAAACTTGTCACAAGCATGGGGTGTTAGTCCCCCCATACCGTGTTTTGCATCCACGATAGAGGCGTCCCTTTGTGAAACTAACTTGAGTTTCGTGCTAGTCTTTTCTCAGATTGTTTGTACCAAGTTTTGCAGCCCGCAACCTCTTCTTCCTGTCGGGATGCCGTGTGAAAGTGGTTCCTTCATTCACAAGCTTTTAATGTGTGTGTTATGCACAATAAACCGCTGGCAACTAGGAAGCATGCTATAGCCATCCTTCACATAATTTCATGTGGGCCCCGAGGAGTGAAATCGACAACTCGACTGCAACTCCACATCACATATCGTGGGTCTGAGTGCCACGACAAGTTGGCATGGTATGTATGTCTCAAAAATGTATGTCGATGCATGTTGTTGCTAGGATAGGTCTGTTGTCGAGCCACAATACACATAGCCTCTCACATGTATTTGCATATATGTTTATTCTGCAGTTTTGAGTGAGATTAGGTGCGTCCAACTTGTGTTAGATATGTCCATTTTGGCTTCAAAATGTGATTGTACCAACGACATGCATCGACATACATGGGATGCATCTATTTTGGCTGAAAAACGGACCTATCGTACCAACGTCATGCATCAACATACATGTCCGAGAATAAATATATATGCAAATACATGTGGCAGGCACCTAATAGCTACATGAAAGAGAAAGTGAGGTAAAATGTTTTGTTTCAAATTGAGCTTCTTTTACATGGTCTTGACCTCGTTTACATGTTATGGTTTGCCTTTTGATGTAAACAGACTCCTGAAAATTCAGGTTGTTGACTAGTTGATGCAACCATTCCTTGACTGTGCATGACCTACTCTTGTTTAGGAGTTGATCTGCTGTTTGTTGATAATTAGGAGTTGATCTGCTATTTGTTTGACGATAGAAAACATGGCGCCTTTGTTATCTGCCTAACGTGGAAAAAGGAAGACTAATGCACGAAGGGAAACATTATTGTTGAAGGGCTCCTTGTTGAAGTAGCATGCGTCTATTCTGGCTCATTGTTGAAGTGGCATTTATGGTACTGCAATTTTCTGTGTCGTGCTGCAACTTGGGGTATGTTGAAATCGGCCTCTATAACTTGTATTTTTCCTATTTCGGTTTGGACTTTGTTTAAAATCATCATGGTTTGCATTGTTTGTTTGTGTTTCTTGTTTCCCTCTATATGTAGCCAGAATAGCTTCAACCTATGTCAAATATTTGCCTGTTTTGGAGCCAGAATAGATGCATACAGTCGCATTAGGGTGAGAGTGGGCTAGGGTTAGGTTTTCTTTTTTTGATCTAATGTGCAGCTGAGAATAATGGAAATAGAGCATATTAATATTTTCATAGTTTCGTTTGTCTATGTTTTATTCTGTCGATTTCCTCTGTATTGCAGAGGACATATTTTTTGAATCGCAGGGTCAGAGGATCATCTGCATCACCTTTTTCAATATATATGTGTGTGTGTGTGTGTGTGTGTCTGTGTGTATATTGCTTCATATTGATATATATATATATATACTAGCACATGCCAAACCGCAAACAAACAAAGCAAACCCAATCAAGCCTTCAACAATCAAACACCCTTCAACAATGAGCCAAAATATATGCAGCCTACCAAACCCATATATATAAATATGAATATGAAGCAATACACACACACACACACACACACACACACACACACACACCGACAGTTGTTTGTTTTTTCTGCCTTTTAATGTGCGTGTATAAGAATGAGCATTTCATCTTTAACAACTCTTCTCACTATGGAAAACTGACACATATAATTATGGAAATATACATACCTTTAAAATCTTGTAGATCTTCTTCACTCCGCAAACCCACAAACAGCGAACCTTGGTATCCTGACATGACCATACTGCAAAATGATGCCTAATTTTCCAAAAATAGAACACAAAATGACATTGGAAATAAAAACAAAAAATTGTTGAATGTCTCAGGGTTTCAAATTATCACAGCCGCTTAAGCCTTCACCCAAATCGTTGTCCTTTTGACACCTCCCAAGGGCACACTCACAACCACCTCTGCGATACAAAAATGATATTAAAAATTGCAATCGAAAACACAGGGTCGAAGAAATCGTAAAACTATCGTTATCTGTTAGGGTTTGAATTTACTGATGCCACCATAATCCTACACAACAATCTTCAATCATCCCACCCACCCGTGCGCTACAATACCTCCTCCCTGCACATGAAAAAACCCGCATGTTAACAGGCGATAACAATATACCTAGACAACTCGCGTTATGCATGCGGTTAGCTTTTGTCCTCCCCTTCGGAGCCACAAATATTTTGACAATGCATACCTATAACTCCAATGGAAGCGCAGCTCCTTCGTTCAGTGATTCAACCAGGGACATTATGATGCAACGATCGACATGGATTTACACTCTCGAATATTTTGTTTCGCCTCCACTGCATTCTGCATGCAGCTCCCGTACGAAATATATCCAAAATTTTTGCGAAAACAAGTTTTCATTCAATTTTTTTTTTAAAAAAATGAAAACTGTGCCCATAACACGTGACTACCGATGTTAGTCAACTCGTGGACGCAATAAAGTTGGTTACCAAAAATGTAAACCACGTGGCCATTTAAAACAATAAAAAATAAAAACTGTGCCCATAACACATGACTGCCGATGTTAGTCAACTTGTCGATGTAATAAAGCCAATTACCAAAAACGTAAACTACATGGCCGACGGTATGTTAACTGCCTCGCTTGATGTAACCGTCGCATCGCCATGACATCGACCGAGAAAATGTTAACTGTGACCAAGCTTTTCTGTCAAACACAAAAAGGCAACATCATCCATGTCATCGCCGCGACAGATACGTCCATTTCGTCTGTGGATCCTAGACATGTCGGTCTCATGGACATTTCAGACATGAATGGTATGCCTTTGGCATCATGTAGAGGCATGCTGTTTTGGAGCCAGAATAGCTACAACCTAAATGTCTAGCATCATATTCATCTAATGTAATCATCAAGTGGGGTTAGCATAGTCATGATATCATCATAGTCTCATAAGCAATATAGTTTTTACATGAATAATGAGTGCATCTAGATCACTACACATAAGTCTGACCATCATAATAGTCTGGACATAATTTCATCCACATAAATCATGGTGAATCAACCAATATCAAAAAGACTACCAGTATAAAGAATGAGACAAGAGATATCAAGACATACACAAATCTTCCATAATAAAATGAGACAAGAGATATCAAGATAAAATGAAGCTCAAAGAATAATGGCATATAATAAAAGCATTCGCGTTAATAATGGTGTTCATGTTCGTTGGGAGACGTGTTGATAGGAAGATTGCCTTGGAAGATCTTCCATGGCCTCCGAATCCCTTTCGACCTTTGTGGTTAGTTGCCATTTATCACACATACTCGAAGAAGTGACCCAAATTTATAACCACGTAATCTCAGCATTGAAGGCGCCAATTAAAGATACTGAGAAGAAATGACACAGTCATTAAAGAGATTAGTTGCTGGAGCCATTAATCTCTTTAATTTGTGGGCAAACAGATGTGTTGATTATTGCATTTAAAGCCATCCTCTCAACGTATGCTGCTCTCACTTGGTTTTTCAGTTTTGTAAAGAATTCTCGCTGTTGTCAATACAAGCAAGATTGTCTTCGTTGTTTTTAACAAAACTGTTACCTTCCTGCAGTTAAAATGGCAGTCCAAAGCACAGAAGCCATGAATGTACGATTTCTGATAGATACTAAAACTCGACGCATCGTATATGCCGAGGCAGGAAAGGAGTTTGTTGATTTTCTGTATTGTTTTCTTTCCAAGCCCCTCGGTTCTATCCTCAAATTACTGTGTGAATCTCAATCCAATAGAAAAATTGGCTCTGTATCCAATCTTTACGACAGCATGGAAATACTGCCGTCTCAGTTTACGAGTACGGATAAATCCCAGTTGCATCCTTCATAGAAAGAAGTATGTATGTCCTTTAGATTTATGTTTCTTTAATGAGGTCTCAAAGTCTTGTTGTAGTTACTCATTTCATATATATCATAAAAATTTAAGACCTCTTGATTGCATGCAAAAATAAAAAGAGTAATAGTTCAGGATGTCATCGTCTATGAATCCTCACATGATTCAAAGTGGAAGCATGGTCCGTAATCAACCTCCATTATATAATTGGAAGAGAGATTTAATAATTGAAAGATCTAAGCCTATAGACTTTAGTGGTATTAATGGTTTCCCAAATTCCATACCATCTAAAATCAAAGACAAGCTACCTAGATTTAGTGGTGAGGAAAGGGAATCAATTCAAAAACATCTGAATTTTTTTATTCAATTGATAGAAAACTATGAAGTTGATCATGAAGATGTCATTATGAGGTTGTCTGTGCAATATTTGGTTAATGAGGCATAGGAATGGTACTCAAACACTTTCCCACAGTTAATCAACTTTGGAAGGAGTTTGAATCAACATTTAATGAGCAATTTGGTGAATGAATTTATAAGTCTATCTTGCTCACTAATTTCTTTGATATTCACATTGAGGAAAATGAATGGGTGTCAAGTTTTAATCTCAGATTTATGAAGAATTTGAAGAGGATTATTGAAGGTCTAAAACCATTGAAGGTGGAAATTATTACGTTTGTAATGTGTGAACATTTATTTTCAGGCACTGAAGATTTTGGAGGCATCTTTGGTTTCCACAACTGTTTTGAACGATGTTTTTGGAGCCGAGTTTTCTCTGCGAGGCAAGGTAAACGAGATTAAGCATTTCTTAATTTAGAGAGATGTTCTGGTCCGCTAAGCACTTTTTGGGATAATATTTTGACTGTAATTTTTTATCTTGTGTTGGAGGGGTCCGTCCAAAAACGAGCCAATTAATGTCATCATACCAATATTGTAGAAATTCAGAGTACATCATCATGTTTGAAAAAAGATTGAATGGGATTTTGTAAGCCAGCCATAACGAATAATCTATGTGATACTTGAAAAAAGGTAATTTGGATTTTCTTTGGGAGCATAAGATTGAAAGTTAGCTACCTATACAGCTTATTTTCTCCGATGGTGTAATAGTGTGGCGACTTCAGGAAATTAAGTAATTCATATGATAAAGCTTACGTATTTTCATATAGTGACTGTTAGGAAAGGAATTAATATGATAATAATTATGTATTTCCATATGACGACTCCTAGGAAAGGAATATGATATAAATAAATTTTGTGTTTTCATATGGGGACTCGTAGAAAAGGAGTTAGTATGATAAATATTATGTCCTCTACGTTGTAATTGTTGGCTTATTATGTATTTTCTTTCGATAGATCTTCTCTTCTGTTCTGTAATTGTTGGTCTGTAATTGTTATTTTGTTAACATATTTAGCAATTGATTTTTTTTTAAAAGAATATTAATTTATATGTAAATGTAAAATCTGCTTGCTGATGAAAGAAATCAGAAATTCTATGTTCAATTACAATAGAAATGAAGATGGTAAGTAAATAAAAATTATATTTGAAAAAATATAACGATATAAATAATGTTGGAAAGTAGAATAGTTTTTATTTGAAAAACAATAAAATAAAATTAAGATATGTATTATCATGAATATCTGTATTGGATTTATATATTTTTAAACAAATGAGAACATATGATAATAAATTTTTTTGTGTTTATTCTAAACATTAATTCTATTTTTTTTTTTAAATTAATTTATCCCCTTTACACAATTTTTCTCTCCCTTGTATCTTGAAATAGGAATTTTTTTTTGAGCTATGTTTTGTAAAACATAAAACAGTTTGACTACGTAATGTTGGGAACATCTTGTAATTTGTTCCTCCCTTGGGCTAGTGTTAATGAAAACAGGTCATACTTGTAATTTAGTGAAGTACATCATGTCGAGAACAACTTTGTCATACTCTTTTCTCTTTACAATAATTAGTTTCTTTCACATCTTAACTTAGCTCCTTTGTGTTAATGGATTATATAAACAATGGAAATAACATGTCGTCATAATTAGGTGATAGGCTTTTTAAGTAGACTTTGCTCCACGAAAGCCTGACATACCTCTGAGTTGGAAATACTTATATTTGTAGTTTTTGTTATTCTTTTTATTGATTCACAAACTGAAAAAGAATTAGAAGGGCACTCTACAATAGATATTGCAATATCTTAAAGTATAGGCTCATTACTTTTAGATTGTTGATTTCATCAACAATAACTATCATTAATTATGTTGAATTTGGACATTAAAAGTACTCTTTGGCTCATATAGCTACAACTATAGTGTATTATTTCCTTTAATTTTCTATCGACATATCCCTTGAACCTCCTATGGGTGCCAATGATATTTAACTCTCTTTCTACAAACTTAATGCTACATAACCTTTACTCTTGTTCTCTATCTAAAAGTTATTTTCTTTCACATCTTAACATAAAAAATTCTACTAAGCTTCCTTGTGTGCATCATTTAGATTCTTGATTTGTTCAATGTGCTTAAATATGGAAAAAATATATATATTAAAATTATGTAACTATTGAAATATTTAATGTGCATTTAAAAGTCAATAATTAGTAATATTAAAAATCAAACATATTTAATCTAAATATTTTTTTTTTGACTGATAATGAGCCAAAGCTAATAAGGTGTACATACCCTACCCCCTTGTTTGAACTTGTGACCTCTCTTTCAAAAGAACAAGTTCTCAACCACTAGGCCAACAAAGGTTGTACATATTTAATCTAAATATTAAATTATATTATAATTTTTTTATTTTTGAAAAATATAAAAATATTATAATTTATAGGTTTCACACAATTCTAATGATTAAATTTGTATAACTCTTATATCTTTCATTTGGGGGAGAGTGCCTTGATATGTTATAAATGATGTGAATACAAAGCTAGATCACTTGCCCTAGACACATATTTATGCATTTATCCCAATTCGCTAACTTGTATTGACACATTTGATATGTTGAAAATGACGTAATTTTGTACAAAGTCAAGTCACATGACCTAGGCACACATCTTTATGCATTAATCCCAATTCACTAGCTTGTGTTTACCCATTTGATATGTTGATAAATAATATAATTTTTGTATTAACTTGTGTCATCTACCCTAGATACACATCCTTATGCCCTACATAAATGATGCAAATTTGTATAAAGTTGGGTCACATCTTGTGTTTACATAATACTATATTTATTTTAATTTTTGCATTGATCTATCAACACATTCCCTTTTCCTTGATATAGTAATAAATGGTGTAATTTATACAAACCTAAATCATTAACATACACATATCTTGATGCATTTATCAGAATCTTCTTCGTAATGTTTACATACTAATAATTACCCTAACCTAATTGCATTTATTTATGCATAAATACCCTTGCACATATTCCCTCACTTAGACCTAACCCACTTTTTTTATCCATAGTCAAGTCCATATAAGGATGTTCAGCCTTTAACCTACATTGTTGACCCTCATAAATTCAAATTTATGTCTACCTAGTTTCCCCCAAAGGATTTCTAATCAAGGCATAATAATGTGTACACTAAATTATGTGATTTATTATTATGTCCTTGTATTGTAAGAGATTTAATGTATTCATTCTATAATAATTTATTGATTAAAAATAATTCACATTTCATTTGCATTATAACACTTCAAAATTGGTGCACTAAGAAAATTTAGATATTTAAAAATATTTTTAGGAGCACTTGATAGTTCCATTCAAATTTCATAGATTGAGCTATAGACACGTCCATTATGACATAAATATCTCTACAAAGATTTTTTTGAATACCACCTATATGTAGAGCACTCAAAAGAGTTCCTCACCAAACAATGCATTAAGGAAGGTTAAGTTGATAAATATCAGATAGGTCTGCAACCACGACATAAAAATACAAGTGGAAGATTGATCCCAAAAAGAGTAATAGATTAATACAAACATTAAAAATTCTATTGTCATAAAAATCATGGTTTCAAGTCAAAGCTAGATAATAGTTCATAATACTTACTTATTAGCACTCATTCTTATATCAATGAACTAAGTACATTTGTTTTGCATTTATATATGTAATCCATTATATTAATCATCCAAATTTGTTAATCGTAAGACCTAGGTTTAAGCTTATGTTTATTCGTATGTATTCAATTATCTATCTTAGGTTATATTTAAGGAAAGTGTATATTAAGTGAACTTTCCCAATCATACGTTCCCTAGTTCTCTAAAATAGGGTTTATTATCTACACCACTTTCTTCAAATATAGATTTTTGTTTTTTTTTATATCAAGTGATGTTGTGGAATAATAAAGAACCCATCATGAAGCTAAAAACTTCAAAGATTAGCCAATAAAGATACCAACCATAAGAGAACGTTCAAATATGAGCTTCTATGAACAATGAAATTCAATTCACATGAAAAATATATCATACAATTTAAAAATTAGCCTTACTTATATAGGCAATATGATGAGGTAAGAATACAACCACCCTTGATACAAAAAATAAATGCATGATGCATAATGATAAATGCCTAAATTAAATTTTAAATAATGAGACATGACTCATATATTCTAGAATGGCACATAGGATAACTAAATTGATCCTATAAACATTATTAAATGACAAGTTACATAAAGAAACCATATGATAACTAACTTAAATGCAAGATGCATCCTAGGTAAACATGTGAATAGGTTCTAACTATGAACTAGTTAGGATATAACCACATTCGCACCAACAATTTCTAGATTTGGATCACCTTTTTCATCATTTTGTCTCATTCATGTATCTTACTTTTAGGGTTTGGTGCTTTTTCCCATTTCCTATCCAACACCTACCTTATTGACTCGTATATTTGCTTTAATGTTTCACTTGTTTATAGATTCGATTGAAATTTGATTCTTCAATTATGAGATCTACTACATTTTATATATTCCCATGGTTATTATTAACTCTTTTGTCAGCAATTTTTCTTCTTGTGTTACTAAATAATATGGCAACATATTTCTTGTGATCTATGATACCGACTTATAGTATCCATGTATGTAGTTGATACACGTAGAAATCTCAACTGACATCATATTGTATTAAAAACATATGATGGATTTTCTTTTAATATATAGATCCTCCTTCATGCACTTCTCTTGATTAATATTTACTTGGATCTTGGGCATACCCACAATAGTGAGTCCCAATAATTGGCACATTAGATTATCTATTCAGATGTAGGTGAAATGTAGTAAACAATTATTTTCAAAGCTAACTCAAATAATACCTTCATGTGAAGGTATAAATTATGGAAAACTTTTGAGAAAAGGTAATTTTCATAAATATAAGATATTATCTTCCTTTAAAGGTCATTTTCTATTCCTTTTATGAAAATTACCATAAAAGTAATAAAAAGAGACCATTGAACAAATGTACCTTTATTCATTTATTAAAATTACCTTGTTCAAAGATTTTTATTTTACATTTTTTTGTGGAAATGATGTCTTTTTAAGGCACTTCAAATGAAGGTGTTATTTTCGCCTTATGCATCAAATGTTTCTCAAAAAAAATTATTTACAACTTTGGGATGGACCAACAGATGGAATAAATATGACAAGATAATTTGTCGTTCATAACATTCAAAATAATATTTCCAACTTGTATACTTTAGAATATATTTAGTTTATGTAATGGTGGAAAAGTGACCCTGTAAAGGGAAAAACTATGTTCCTTGAGAGACAATTTCATGCTAGACATTTAGATATATCCAATTAGTAAAATTGGTGAAGATATCTAATTATAGATAAAGAAAATGGAGATTCAAACTATAGAAATGGAAAGAGAAGACCTCAGCGAGCCTTCAGTGCAAATATGAGCATCTTTACCAAGGACACCAACACAATGTGCAAACATCTACATAGCACATTGTAGTCTTGTGTAGACCATAATAAAGAACTTAAAAAATGTGAAAATCCAAAGTACTTAGGGGATTATGTATATTATGAGGGTAAGAGATTGATGACTTGCACATTAATTTAGGTATGGGTATTTGAGCATGTATCATGCATTAGGTCTATGAAATTTCTTGTAGATATCTCCTTTGACAAGCCTTGAGTGCATGTGTATCCTTGTGATAGACCAAGGCAAAGAGGGGATTTACTATATTGGGGAGTTTTGATGGATCATCCACAACCTATAGATATCATATGGAGGCCCTATAGATGCATGTATGTTTGGTAGGAGTAGCATATCTAATTATGATGGATGCAACAAGACCATCTACTTGAGGGTTTCCATAACCACATTGTCGCTATGTTTTTCTATGATATAGTGATGAGACAATCTAGTCTAGTCCAAGGCTATCCCACAAAAATGTCAAAATATATACAACATTCCCATAGTTATGTGAGACTAGGGTCCTTACCTAGACCTACAATGTATTATGTAGAGATTACAGATGAGGAGAAAGAGGAGAAGAGGGATGTAGCACCTCCACCACTTGAGGATGATATTGGTGTTCATTGTATATACATTAGGTTTTGGGAGGCTACATGTTCAAGTGTTATATTTCCACCCAAGTACCCAACACAAGATCCTAGTCATTGAAAAGAGGAGGTTCTAGATGCAGATCTTCCATGGTTAATGGATCGAGGGAAAGAGGTAGAGGTGGAGCATGATGACATACCCTCATAGTGGCCTTCCTTGAGAGCACAAAGATCATCACCACTAAATTTTGAGATGCCAAGTCAAAATGAGTGAGGAGAGTCTAGCATAGCCATGTCACCAGTGACAATATCTCAGTCTTTGACCTCTTATGATCCTACTCAGAAGGAAGGGGATCCATGTATGATGTAGTAGAATCCTAAATTATACTCCCTGACAATTTGTGTCCTCATTTGGGCCCTCACCTTGGTGTTCATGTGTCTCGAGGCTTGATCAGAGCTTTGATTCTGCTCACACCATGCAATAAGTTCATCTTTTTCAACATGAATTTCACTTTCTCTCCTATGCCTAGTGCACAAGGGTGGTGTGACTTCATTCATAATTTTTTTTGAGATATCATCACATTAGCACACATCCCACAGTCCTCTAAGATCAAACCTAGATCTCAACAGAGTACAATGTGACATGAGAATGTTTTCGATGTTTTCAAGATAGAGTTGGAGGTTGTGTGGGAGGAGGTGGAAAAAATATAGTGTGAGCTCATGGAGTCCAAGATAAAGATAATAATTTAGAGAGGCATGGTGTTGGAGAGATATATGAGGATCTCCTCTAAGAGTTAATCATGCTCCATGTCATCTCATAGATGCACCTTCATGGGACCACTGTGTCTAGGATCAGATATCTCAGGTATCCATCATCTATAGAGTAGATGATTGTAGATGATTAGACACCACATTTTGTATGAGTGGTGTTATTGTGATATGTATTTTGTATCGAAACTTATATAGAAAATGATATTTTTTATATTTCTCCCTTTAAATATAAAACAATGTGTTATATTGTTTTGATTAAAAGTAACAAGTATGGTAATGCACATGTATGTCTAATTTAATACTCATATGATTTCTTAATAAAGGTCACCATGAGTAAATTGATACATGTGTGATTTAACTAAAAAATCTAAGTGTTTAATTAAATGCTACTATTGATGATGTAATGCACCTATGTTAGATTAAAATTCTATGTGATCTAGTTAAAATATGTCTTAAGAAAACACACCATGATCTAACTAACAAAGTACATAGAAAAAAATGATGATACGCTAACACAGAGGAATGTTACCTCCTAATAAATTACATATTGAATTCAAGACAACCTAATTTTGTCGAGAATGCAACAATGTATACCAAATAAGACATCTATCTAATATAACATGCTTTCATGATGAACTTGCTAGCATACCACTCAAAGAAGATGATGAAAGAGGGAAGAAAAGAGGAAAGGGGAGAATTAAGCATAGTATCTACAAATATGTATAGCATTTAAGGGCTCTTTGAGAGGCATACCTTCCATATCTTCTATCTTATCAGTATCTGATTCATAGATGTCAATAATGATGTATGGTCCAAACCAGTTTGGACTAAATTTCCCTTGTTTACCTAGCAGATAATTTATGTTTCATTGATTCTCATAGAGAACCAAGTCACCCATGTATAAAGGACATTAGATAACATTACCATTATAGCTTAGTTTTAGAGTCTTTTGATAAGATTGAATGAACATTCAAGAACATTTATAAACTATTCATCTAACATATCAAGTTGTTGGAGGTGTTGTTTTCTATAAGATTTATCATCAGTTATTCCCTTAAGAGATATTAGCAATGAAGAAATATCTAATTCCAAAGGCATAATCGTGGCAGCACTATAAACAATATTATAAGGATTTGTATCCATAGATATATGAACACAAGTTCTCTAATCCCATAAAGTATAAATTAATTTAGTATGTCAATACTTACAATGCTTACTGACTACCTTACAAAGGGTTTGTTTGAAAATCTAATTAGAAGCTTCGGTTTGGCCATTTTATTAAGGATAATATGGAGTAGAAAATTGATGTTTGATGTGATATTTTTCAAGGAATTTCCTCACATCTTTTTTCTTAAATGAGTTAATATTGTTTGAAATCAAAGGGGAAGGTGTACCAAATTCAGAGATGATGTTCTCTATAGTGAATTGATAGATTTCTTTAGTTGTAGTGGATCAAAGAGTAATAGCATCAACCCACTTCATAAATTAATTTATGGTACACTAATAATAAAGGAATGTCCTTGTGAGGGAGATTTTATGAATAAGATCCAAAGCCCATAATGATAATAACCAAGAAGCAACTTTGGATCTAATTTCTTGAGGGGGAGGATGGATCAAATTGTTATGTTGTTGAAATTGGTGAAACCTTTTGACAAAGACAAAACAATCATTTTCTATGGCTTTCTCATAGTATCCCATTCAAAGCAACCTTTGGACCAAATATTTTTCCTCTAAAATTCCCCCTACAAGCACCTAAATGTACCTCCTCAAAGGCAATAGGGATATTGGTTTTGTTGAGACAATGAAGAAGACAATTATAACCCTTTCTATTAAGAAAAATTGAGGGAACAATGTATCATGTAGAAATTTTAATTCGGGCTCGAGTGATTTTACTTGTAGAATTAGGAAAGAGTACCATTCATTAGAATCTAAGTTGTAGCAACAACTAACTTTACTAAATCATTATAAATAGCGAGTGAAGAAAGATTATGAATGATGAATTAGTTATCCACAAAAGGATCTTAAAGGTATATAAGGGAAGTTGCATTTTCCATTGCATCTACATGTTGATTGTCCTTCTAGGGGATAGGATCTATGGTGTAAGAAGAAAATATTTTTAACAATGATAAGTATAATCCATGTTATTATGAAAGTTTCTTTTGTTTAGCCTAATATGTTCCCATAACTTGTCTTATAATCAATTGTGAATCATAAAAGATATGCAAGTGGTAAATTTTAAACAATAAAGCCACTTTCAAATCAATAGTTATGACTTCACATTCAGAAATGTTGTTAATACATAGGAAATTGAGTCAATAGGACAAAGGGATCTATTTTCTTGAAGGTGGTATCAATTTGACTCTAGCGTTAGAGCTCATTCAACACCTAGATCCATCAAAATAAAATTCCCAAGTTATGTTGACATATAAAAGAAGAACAATATCATTTGGAAAGTAATTTAAAAAGGCAAAGTAAGAGGAGGAACACCATCCATATGGTCAGTTAAAGCTTGTCCTTTAATCATTTTCTAAGAAAAAAACTTAAGGTCAAAATTAGTTAGCAACATAACCCATTTTTCTTAGCATCCTTAGAGATCACTTTTACAAAATAAACGTTTTAAAGAATAAAATTTGATTATAACATGTATTTCAACATTTCAAAGATTATGCCTTAATTTATGGGTTTTGAAAAAAAGAGAAAGACATTATTTTTCTATTGCAATAAATTGGACTTCATAATTGAGTAAAGTATGATTTACATAATAAATGAGACATTCTTTGTTAGGTCCCAGAGATAACTGAGGGGGGGGGGGGGGGGTGTGGTAGGTGAATCAGTTGTCAAATAAATTCAAACCAAAAACAACTTAACCAACTTAATGCTTAATACCGGTAAACCAGTTCAACATGCCAGTAGATAGTTTTAATAGTTAATTACTATACCGGTAAGGATTAGTGCATGAAACATAAAGAAAAAGTCATCCACAACACATAACACCAATATTTGTACATGGAAACCCTGTAAGGGGAGAAACCATGGTGGGAAACCTTACCCACAATCAGATGATGCTATTGCAGATAGTAAGTGTACATAAATGGGGTCTGCACATGCAAAAAGGCTAAGCGCATAGAGCTCACTGCTCAATAAAAAAATGGGAGTCACACTGACTATAGTTGGATGGTTAAATCCAATAAGAATGTACTACATAAAATAGTATCTTCATATGCTGGATTCAGTACTAGTGTAGCTTTGATTTTCTTCACAAAAACCCTCCTTCAATCTTCAAATGATGTCTGCGTGTATAGCTCTGCTTATTCTTGCATATACCTTTACACAACCCTTTTTCGCATTCCACATTTGATCTTACAAATAAGATCTTACATTTATACCATAACCTAAGACCAATTTTAGTAAGTTGGCTCTACAAGATATTACAAAACAAACATTTTACAAACAATACAATATCTGATGCAATAACCGATTGAACATGTTGGCTTAGTGCATTTACAACAATAATTAATCATCTCCATAGCATGTCGTGCTGATCTGGAAAAGATAAACCTGCCAGTGTAACCCTGGACCTATTTGCCGGTAACAGCAAATATGCAAATATGAATATACCAATAAACAAAACTCCAAGGCAAGATGTCCAAACGATGTCTTCGATATTACCAAGTGTTTTCCATATCATTCCAAGTTCCGGTGATCATTATATACTGACATCAATGACAAAACCATACCAAAATACAAACAATATTTACCATTACTATTATGCTATGCTAATAAATTTGTAAGACCATGAGAAGAAGAAGCACTGCCAAGAAGAAAGGGTTGATTAGGAATAGTAGGTTGTAAAATAGGAGGATTAGCCAAATGTAGTTTCAAATCTTCAAAATATTTTTTACAATTCTCATTCTATCGAAAGCTAATATTTTTTTTAAGCAACTGGGTAAAAGGGAAAGTTCAATATGCAAGTTGTGATACAATTCTGGGGATAGTTTGAATTTTTCCTAGTAATCTTAGAAATTGAGAAATATTTTGAGGAGGTGGAATGCTCATGATGGCATCTATTTTCTCTATATCCACCTCAATAACATGATGTGAAATAATTAATCGTAATAGTTTTCCACTATCTACACCAAAAAAATATTTTTAGGTATTCAAACACATGTTTTAAATTTACAAATTCTTCCAAAAATTTGGCAAAGGATCTTGACATGATCTTTTCAATAGATATACTTAGCTACAATATCATCAACATAATCTTAAAATATTTAATATATATAGTCATGAAAGATAAAAGTGATAGCACATTTATAGGTTACATTGGCATTCTTTAATCCAAAAGCCATTACAAACCAACAAAACATACCCCAAGGATTTGTCAAAGTGGTTTTTTATTGATCTTGAGGATTAATGAATATTTAATTCTATCCACAAAATAAATCCTTAAAGGACAATAAAGAATGACTAACAGTGTAATCAACTATCATTTCAATTTTTGGAAGAGGAAAATCATCTTTCAAGGAAGCCTTATTGAGATCTTGAATGTCAGTGCACATTTGAATCTTATTATCTAGTTTAGTAACCACAACAATGTTTGAAATCCAAGGAGGATAATCAATATGGGAAATAAATCCATCTTCCAAGAGTTTTTCTATCTTAGATTTAACAAGTAATACTATATTGGGATTCATATTCGTAATCTTTTTCTTAACAAGTTTATTATCGAGGATTAACAAAAAGTTATGTGTCATGATCTTAGGATCAATGTTAGGTGTGTCTGAATAAGTCCAAGCAAATATTTCAAGAAACTCATCTAAAAGAGAAAAATAAGCATTTTGTTCACCATCTTCTAAGAACTTCCAAATCTTAATGTATTTTTCATCATTTCAAGGACCCATCTTAACATCAATGATATCACTCACAAGAAGATTACTTTTTTGAGGGACATCCATTGGTTGAGGAAATTTAGGAGTCACCTCTTCATTATCAAGTATTCTTCTACATTAAAACAACAGGGAAATCCAAAACTATGATGATAGCAAGGAACATTGTCATAAACGCGTAAGAATTCAACTAAGGTTTCATCAATAGGAAATGTGTCGAGGGGGGGGGAGAATTAGAATCATAATCAAT
This sequence comes from Cryptomeria japonica, assembly GCF_030272615.1. Lineage (NCBI taxonomy): Eukaryota > Viridiplantae > Streptophyta > Pinopsida > Cupressales > Cupressaceae > Cryptomeria > Cryptomeria japonica. Next base: position 227,950,501 of record NC_081406.1, read on the forward strand.
TAGTTTAGGATGCACTAGAAGGAGAGATCTTGAAGAAAAGATAATATTCAGATTGTGAGATGGCTATTTAGATCCTTTGGTGGGCTTTAAGGGATTATACCTAAGTCCAAAATATAAGTAATGAATATTACTTTCTATAGAAGCTTTGATCCCTTGTTCATTTGTGCCACAACTATTGCCTTTATATCTATTTTTATCTAGGATGTGAAAACTAGGTCCATAGAGAGATGTCATATTAGAAAGGCATGACAAAGCTTCATATGTACAATGTCATAAGTAAAAGAAATAGAAGGAGTAGAAGACGTATTCGAATTAAAAGTAGCTACAAGATTTTTATTAAGTTGTTTAGACAAAGTTGATTACTCCTAAGGTTCCACTAATCAGCATCCTTTTTAATCTTAGGCTCCACTGGGGGACATGTTATATTATTCTACAAATGAAGGTGTAAAATATAAGGACCCCTAATCATCTTCTAACACTACCTCTTCAAATGGAGAATTATCTAAAAGAGGATGTGGTGTTTCAATGTGAATTGGATAAGGAATAAAAGTATGTAAAGGAGACTTATAATAAAATGACTTTTGCAAGCAAGCTTCTAAATTAGTGTCAACTTCCAAACTATACATTTCATTCTCATAAATGAACTTGACTTTGTGATGGAGAGTTGAAGGAATGACTTGAATAAAATGAATCCAAGGTCATCCTAAGAGAATATTATAAGTGAGAATATCGATCATGACTTGTATAGGTGTGGGTAAAATAGTAGGTCCTACCTTAATAGGCAAGGTAATAGTACAACAAGGTAATAGGTCCATTTTCACCTCATGGTAATTGTATTAACGCTAGATCCATTATCCACTAAGGTTTGTATTATAGCATTATCATTAATGAGGACAACAATCATAAGAGGATCATATTCATTTTGAATTTTTGAAGGATGTAATTCATTTTGATAGAATATAATTTAAAATCTAGGTGCTTTCATAGAATCAATTACATAAGTCATATTATTAAATGTCGTGTTAGGTTGAACATCTAATTTATTTATGGAACCTTGTAACATTCCATGATGCGTAGGTGAAATTTGAATTAAATCCCAAAGGGATATCTTAGTAGAAGAGGCTTTAAGTTGTTCAATTAGGTGGTACTCCTTACCAAAATGTTGTGAGGAATGAGGTGCTAGTGGAAGCATTGGTTGAGTAATAGGAAGAGAAGAAGGAATAACTAGAGGAGTATTAGGTTGCATATTATTTTTTGTGTTATATGTGTGGGCAACAACATTGTAACTCTCTTGATTAATTTGTTTGGAAAATCCATAAGGACTTTTAGGGACATAACCTCCTTTCATAGAATAACCAATTTATTGGGAGTGTAAGAAGTATCATGATTATAACCACCTTTAAACACAGTAATCAGTTTATTAAGAGATTGAAAGGTTTGACCAAAGTACTACCACCTTAACAACAATCAAAGGCTTGTTAGGTGAATTTTTTTCATACCCATTCATATTTATCATATTGATAAATCTTCTACACATTGATGTTTTAGGATTGTTTGAGGAAGATTCGGTAGAGATGAAATTATTAAGAGAATCATCCAGCATAACAAAGTCATCACTATTGAATGGTTGACTTTTAGATTGAACGGGAGGTAAATCTTCATAAAGATGATTCTCATATACCATCATGTTATTATATTTTAAATATTTAGAGGATGATTTAGTTGGAATTATGTCATCAAAAGTATCATCCAAGTTGTCCAAATCATCACTACAAAATGACATAGTACTTATGTTGATCCGATTTTGGAAAAAACTAGTGTTTAGAAGGCTTAAGCTAATAGAAATATTGAAGAACCTCATCAAGTTCTTGCCTACTACATGTCTCCTTGACTAGATAATCATCATAAGAAAAGGGAAATTATCATAGGTATTGTCATTGATGAAAATAAATGCTAACTTTTACAATGAAATGAAATGATCTAATGTACAAATAAATCTAAACACAGGCAATGCATATAAACAAGATTTTTTTTCATATTTTATTATTTTAAAAAGAAATGAAGATGTAAGTCAGAAAATGTAATAAAGAAGGTGGGGTAAACTAAAATGTCTTGGATGAAAATGGAACCAGGTAGGACTAAGACCAAGTTCCACTTTCACACAAACTTTGAAAAAAAAATCACCTAGAGTGATTCTACTTGACTAACTCTTATACAAGATACTCAAATGACACTCATAGGGTTTCCATACCTTTGCTAGTTTGGAAATTGAATGGATTATGGAGATATATTGAAACAATGGTAAAATATGATTAAAGTATGAAGTAAATGAAAACTTATGTTCATTTAATTTATTGATAAATGAATAGAAATGTTGTAATAGACACAAAAATGGATGGGAAATGTAAATGTGCACTTGTGACTACAAATTGGAGCTAAATTTCTAGGTACAAGATGCTCAAAACACACTAGTATTCTAATTATAGGCCAATATATGGGAATCTGCACCTTGAGATTTATTAGGAATTGCCTACACAATCTAGTGAGAAACTCGAAGGATAGGGGCACCCCAGGCATCATATTCTAGATAGTGTCACCCCAAACACCCTAGTTCCAGGAAATTAGGTCAAAAGTTTGGGAATGAGTTTGTAATAGCCTCTTGATGTTCTTTTGGGCTTCCTGGTGTTTGCAACAATCAAGAAGGAATACTAAGAGGGGGGCTGAATCAATCTTCTCTGAAACACAACAAATTAAACTTCCAAAACATTAACTGATAAATCACAACAATAATAGATAACCAAATAAACAACACAACACACAACACCAATATTTTGACATGGAAAAACTGGTTGAGGGAAAATACACGATGGGAACCTACCCACAATAAGATGATACTCTGCAGTAGTATGTGAAATTATTAAAATGGGGAATGCACATGCATTTATGCTCACTGCTCAAAATTTATATGCCCTGAAGAGTACAACCCTCATGGAAGTCTCACTGACTTACAATATGATTCGAGCTACAATCCGAAAGGAATGAACTGCAATAATAACATCTACAAATACCTGATGAAAGTTCTGGTTAAGCACAGTTGTCTGCCCTGCAACACGAAACTAACCACAACACTTCGTTGAATGATAAATCCTTGTTTGCACATTTACCTCTCTTTGATAATACAGACACAATACCAATACCTTAATTACATTAGTATATCACCTATATGTACAAATTATCAACCTTGATAACAAGGTTGGGTAAACCCTCAACCCTTAACTCATAATTACAAAAATTACATTACACAATACAAAGATTAACCATTGGACAAATATTATGATTTACATTACATAGCATGGACCTAATTCAAATTCCCAAATGATTACATCCACTGGAAATCCCGTCAAGATCAACTACAACATGCTTCACCACCAGAAATACTGCACAACACACAAATTATCACCGGTTCAAAGAAATCACCAAAAACTAGCTCAAAAATAATTGTGGATCACCAAAAAAAATAGGAAATGACTAGGAAAAACCATCAAGAACATTAGAATCATCTGGAATAGTTTCATAATCATCTATTTTCAAATCTTCATCGGTCAACATCTCAAAGCTTAAGAACACAACCAGTCAACAACTGTTATGAAGAAAGATAACTTGCAATGCACCAAATGACAAACCATCTGAAATAAAGATAAATAAGATCATCCTAAACAATAATCCAAAATATCAATAGGAGATCTGATCATGCCAGAATATACTTGAGGGATTACCAAACTCTACAAAATAGTGATCAGCAAACCAACACTACAAGCCGGATCAGAAAATCTTTCCAAGCTCACTGGAATAACTCACAAGAATATGTTGACATCAATGACAACAAAATATCCTAGCAGCATCAATGAACAACCAAATTAAACCATCTCCAAAAATCTCCTGCTTTGACATTAATGGCAACATATGAATGTGAAAAATAGTCAATGCAAAGAAAGAAGATATCACCAACAAACTCCCCCTAAGATCAAGATAGATAAAGCAATTTTTCACATGATCTCTCTCCCCCTTTGACAACAATGCCAAAGATCACCAAAATAGAAAATCAAACTCTCTCTCCCTAAAACACAGAAAAATGAATCTCTCTCCCAAAACAAAATTATAAATCTCTCTCCAAAATACAGACTACTCCAATAGAGGAGAAGCACCAACTCATCAATCCGAATAAAAGAATAAATCTCTAAATTCCATCAGATCGATGTAACTCAATGCATCTAGTTCTCATCAGGAGGAGTGGAGACCCCTAACTTGTCTCTCGGATAGAAAAATATATCTATAGGCAAAGGCTTAGTAAAAATATTACCAATTTGTTCCTTTGTATATACATATTATAGTGTCACCTTCTGATCACTGACTTGGTCTCTCAAGAAATTGTATTTGATTGATATATGCTTAGTCATTGAATGTCACACTAGATTATTAGACATGTTTATAGCACTAGAATTATCATAGTATATGATAGTAGGCTCATCATAAATAACTCTGATTTACTTCATCCATACTATCTAAGTGCAATTACTATCAGCAAAAATGTACTCAGCTTCAGCAGTAGATAAAGATATTGAATCTTGTTTCTTGCTAGCCCAAGAAACCAACTTCTTGCCTAGAAAGAATGCTCCATCGGTAGTACTATTCTGGTCATCAACATCACCTACCCAATCTTCGTCAGTATAAGAACATAACATGAAATCATCATTCTTTGGATACCATAAACCACAATCTTTAGTTCCCTTTAGATATCTGAATATTCTTTTAACAACAGTAACATGACTCTCCTTCGAATCAACTTGATATCTAGCTTCCATACACATAACATGCATAATGTTAGGCCTAGTTTGAGTGAGATATAATAGTCCACCAACTATAGATGTGTATAAATTCTGATTAGTGTTAGGAGATTCATCATTTTTGGACAATTTACAACCAACTACCATAGGAGTTCCAACTGGTTTGGAATCATCTAATCCAAACTTATTCAACAATTCCTTCACATACTTAGTGTGAGATATAAAGATTCATTTTCTTGTCTATGCAATCTGCAAACCTAAGAAAAATTTCATCTCACTAATCATAAACATCTCAAATTCTCTTTGCATATCATTGGCAAATTTCATGTTCATATCATCATCACCACCAAAAATAATGTCATCAACAAAGACTTCAACAATCAAAATGTTATCATTTTCAATCTTAAATTTCATATTACTATCAGAAACACTGTTGATAAATCCTAATTTTAGCAAGTATTTATCTAATCTAGCATACTAGGCTCTAGGGGCTTGTTTCAAACCATAAAGTTCTTTCTTCAACTTACATACCATATCTCCATCATCTGACAGTGAAAATCCATTAGGTTGTTCAATATAAACTTCTTCTTCTAGATTACAATTCAAAAATGCAGATTTGACATCCATTTTGATATGCCTTGAAATCTTTATAAGCAACAATCTAAAAACTTCAATTCTGGAAGGATAATCAGTTACATACCATGGGAATGGCCAAAGCGGGCGCGGGAGCAGGAAAGGGAGCGGGAGCCCAAATTTCAAATCCTCAGCAAGGCGGGAACTCTAGTTCCAATGGTGAGATCGGCCAGATCAATGGCGCTGGTCCTATTAGCAATAAGGACAAGCCCCTGGACCTCCTAGTCGTTATTGCTGACTCACAGTCTGATGGTACTCTACTTGAGGTGATAACGGGTTCATCTGAGTACCTAGGGGAAGGGTCCAATGGGGGGCCCATTCCATGAGATGAATCCATGGATAGCGGGAGGGAGAAAAAGAAATGGTCTTCCCTTTTTGGAACTAGACCAACTGGTAAATCCTCCCTTCCTCTTGTTAAGAATATTTCTGACCCTTTTGGTGGTAAGTTTGCTATCTCCATCCCTGACTAGGTTCTGGACCATAATATCAATAGTATGGTGAACTCCTTGGTAGGGAAATTTATGGGTTTTCACCCTAACATTGAAGTTGTCAGGGCCTTTGTCAAACAAAAATGGGCCCTTAAAGGAAATGTTGAAGTTTCAGCACTACCTAAAGGTCTTTTGTCTTTTTCCTTTTTGTGTGAAGAAGATAAGGTTAAGATCTTGTGCAGGAGCCCTTGGATGGTAGGAAAGAGAGCTCCGGTTCTTAGAAAATGGCATCCGAAACTAAACATGAATGATTCTCTCCTAGCCCAAGTTCCAGTTTGGATAAAGCTTCCAGGATTGCTTCTTGAATATTGGGCAGAAAGTATCTTCTCTGGAATAGCAAGTTCTTTTGGTGAGCTTCTCTCTATAGACCCAGTCACAACTTCAAAAAGAGGATTAACTCATGCAAGGTTCTATGTTGGAGTAGCCCCTGAGGCAGATATGCCAGAACAGATAGACCTAGTTTCAAAACTAGGAATCTGGAAATAACATATCGAATATGAAACTATTCCTTTTGCGTGCTTCCACTGTAAAAAAGTAAGTCCTTGGGTAAAATCCTACCCAAACAAGCAAAAGGTGGAACCCAAGTAGCCTCAAATTGAAAGTCAAAAGTTGGCAGAGAAATGGGTGTGGCAAGTCAAAAATACAGAAAATAAGGAAGAAAATTCCAATCGTTTTCTTCCTTTGGGGGAATAGAAGGAAGCCTCAAATTCTATTTTCAGTCCCACAATACAGGAAGTAGAGAGAAATGAAACAACCGAAGCTAGCCACATAAGAGCAACCCAAAAAAAGGAAACGAAAGATCAGAATGATCCTCCAAATGAGATAGCTGAAGTGGTTGATGACACATATGAAAGCAAGGCAGTGGAAGCACGAGATTACCAACCTGAGGAAGGAGAGATCCTTGATCCCCAAGTTGAAAGGACTGACTCTTCTCTAGCCATACCAAGTTTTGAAATTCAAGAAGCGCAAAAATGTGCAATTTTGGGTATGAATCTTTCGGATTTGGATCAAAACTCAAGAATAGTGAACAATGTTTCAACTGACTCCACAACTCCTAAATGGGGTAATGAAGAAGAAATTTCTAAAATCCTCATCAACTCGAAAGTGGCTCCTGTGATAGAAACGGAATGGAAGCAACCAAAATACAGGAACAAGAAAGCAGCAACTCCCTCAACATATCTAATAAGGAAATCTAGTAGAATAGCTCAAGTTGATGTGGGATACATTTCCTCTTCCTCAGGATGGCCCTCTAACCACAAAGTTAGAGACAAGGAGGCCAGCAAGAACATAGCAGATGGAACTCAAAAAACTCTCAAGGAGTTGGGAATTGGTAAGTAGCTATGAAGATAATTTCTTGGAACATAAGGGGACTAAACAATCCCCATAAACATGATATTATTAGGAATATGATAAGAGATAGCAATCTTGACATTTTTCTTATTCAAGAAACCAAAATGAGTAGTGAAAAAGTTGAATCTTTGAAGTTCTTAAAATATGGTAATGTTAGTAGGGGCAGTTCTGAGGGTGCTTCTGGAGGCATTGCTACCATTTGGAATCTTAACACTGTTAAAGGTCAAGTCATTATTCAGGAAAGTAATTTTTCTTGTATCAAATTTGAGCACCTAAAAGATGGTTCTTCATGGGTTCTCACAAACATTTATGCTCCTAATACCTTAAAGGCTAGGAACTCTTTTTGGAAGAAGATCAGTCAAGCTAGGGACAACTTCAAAAATCTCAATTGGATGGATATGGGAGACTTTAATATGCCTTTTAGAGAGGAGGAAAAATTTGGAGGCAACCCTCCTTAGCTGGAAAGTAGGATGGCCCTCATGGATTTTATTAATTCCCAAGCTGTTAATGACTTGGAGATACAGGGTTGCAATTACACTTGGACTAACAGGCAAAATGGTAATGACCTTATCCAAGTGTGTCTTGACAGAACTCTTATATCTGATGACTGGTATAGTCAGTACTTTTGTTCTTTGTCTGCCCATATTTAGGTTGGATCTGATCATTTTCCAATCACCTTCAATGCTGAATTGATCAATAGAAGGAGAAATTGTCCCTTTAGATTTGAAAAAATGTGGATCCTTCACCTCAACATTAAAAGAAATATTCAGAAATGGTGGAGTATCCAAGTTCAGGGAACGGCTATGTTCAAAGTTGTTAAAAAGCTCAAAAGTGTGAAGGACAACATTTGGCTCTGGAATAAAACCAATTTTGGGAATATATTTGAGGATAAGAGTAAAATTCAGGAAAACCTTAAAGAAATACAAGATCAGATCCAAAAGGATGGTTTCAGAACTGTGTCTATTGTTGATGAAAATGAGATCCTTAAGAAATACCATGACATTATTGCCAAAGAGGAAATGTTCTGGAAGCAGAGATCGAGATGCATTTGGCTCAAGGAAGGGGACAAGAATACAAGATTCTTCCATATGTCGACTATCAAGCATAAAGCAATCAATAGAATGAACAAGCTAGTTGTGGAAAGTGGGGAGCTGGTCAAGGAGGTTGAAATAAGGAATGAAGCTAAGAGGTATTTCTCAGACCTCCTAAAGAGGGATCATAGTCTAGATGCTGAAGCCCAATCCTCTTTTCTCCAAAATATTCCTTGTCTCATTGATGCTCAAAATAATGCCTTCCTCTCTTCCATTCCCACTATCTCAGAAATTAAAAATGCTATTTTCTCCTTTGATGGTAACAAAGCACCTGGACCTGACGGTTTTCCAATGTTCTTTTTTCAAGATTTTTGGGATATTATTGGTACTGATGTAGCCAATGGGGTTAAGGAATTCTTTGGGGCTAGAAAACTCTTGAAAGAAATCAATGGTACTTTTATTTCTCTCATCCCCAAGATTCAAGGTGCTGACTCTTTGGACAAATTCAAACCTATTAGCCTCTGCAACTCCTTTTACAAGATTATTTCAAAGGTCCTGACTACTAGAGTTTTGTCTTTCCTTCTTGCCTTAATTAAACACCAGCAAAATGGGTTTGTTCCTGAAAGACAAATTCTTGATTCCATTATTATAGTTCATGAGAACATTCACTCTCTTGTTAGAGCTAAGAAGTAGGGCCTCATCCTTAAGCTTGACCTCTCCAAAGCCTATGATAGGGTTGACTGGTCTCTTCTTCAGAAAGTTCTCACTTCTTTTGGGTTTGCCCCTAGAGTTATGGATCTTTTCTCCCAACTTACTACCTCTGCATCTTTTGCTATTCTCGTCAATGGCTCTCCTTCAATTTTTTTCCAAGCCTTGAGAGGTCTTAGGCAAGGAGATCCTATCTCCCCCATCCTTTTCATTATTTTGGTAGAATGCTTTGGTCGGACCATGGAAAATTTGGTGTAGCAAGGGTCCTTTAAGGGCCTCCAACCTTCTTCTGCTGACCTTATTTGTTCCCACCAGCAGTTTGTTGATGACACAATTATTATGGGGGAATCAAGTATCTCAAAAGCTAAAGTACTGAAGAGTACTCTATGTAAATTTGCCTCTGCTACGGGGCAGCTTATTAACTGGGCCAAAATTGATGTCTTTTTCATAAATACTCCAGAGAGAAGACAACAGAGGATCAACAAAATTCTGGAGTGTAAGATTGCTGACCTTCCTGCTACCTACCTTGGACTCCCCATGGGGATTGCCCTCCTGATTCCTTCTGGAGTTCTCTAGTTGACAAATTTCACAAAAAACTTGCAGGTTGGAAAGGGGCCCTCTTAAGTCAAGCTGGTAAGCTCCTTCTCCTTAAGGCTACTCTTCAAAGTATTCTGATTTATGCTCTTAGTCTCTTCGTAATTCCAGTCAAGTTTGCTAAAGCAATTGAGAAAATTCAAAGAAGGTTCCTATGGTCTGGGGTGGAGGAAAAGCAAAGAATGTCCTTGGTGGCTTGGGATTAGGTCTGTAGGCCGAAAAGCAAAGGTGGTCTAGGTCTCAGGAGGATTCACACTTTAAATGAAGCTCTCTTGTCCAAACAAGCTTGGAGATGGTTTCATTCTGATTTTGAATGGTGCAAAATTTGGAGAAGTAAGTATTCTCTTCTATCTTCTTCTCTCTCTTCTTTTCTTAATTTAGATTTCAGCATAAATGGATCCCATATTTGGAACCATGTTTCTAAATGTAAAGATGTGATTGCTAAAGGAGTGATATGGAAACTTGGAAATGGCAGAAAAGTTAGATTCTGGGAGGATCCTTGACTTTTTGATAAACCCCTAATGGATTCCCATGAATGGGCTTCCCATGCCCCTTCCTATATTGGCTCTTTTGGCTCCTTAGTGGCAGATTATTGGAATGGGAACAATTGGCAGAACATTGATAGTATCCACCCTAGCCTTTCTAAGCTCAAGATCCATTTGTCTGCTATATGGCTGAATAATGAAGAGGACTCCCTGATTTGGAAACATGATCCAAAAGGTATTTTAACTATGTCTTCAATGTATTATGCCCTATCCCCCCCCCCTCCTATAAATCCTTTTTGGTCTAAAGCTTGGATAAAAGGTCTCACTCCCAAAATCAATTTTTTCTTCTGGACTATTCTCCAAAATAAGATCCTTATTGTTGACAACCTAAAAGGTAGAGGTTTTGCCCTTCCAAACAAGTGTGTGTTGTGCTTTCAGGAGGAAGAGTCTGTGGACCACCTTGCCCTCCACTGTTCCTTCTTAGCCTCTATTTGGGAAAGTTTCCTCAAGAGCTTTAGTTTAGCTTGGGTGTTTCCTAGTAACATCAGAGATTTGTTCTCCTCCTAGCAAATTCAATGGAATAACTCTTTTCTGAGATGTATGTGGCAACTCTCTCATCCTCACTTTTTGTGGGGTCTTTGGAAAGAAAGAAACAACCGAATCTTCAGGGATGTCTCCCTAAATCAAGATACTGTTTTCCAGAAAATTCAAAGGGCTATCCAAGAAAATATGGGAATCATGGAGGGTCCTTGTTACTCAAATAACTCCTTGGAGTCAAATATCTTAAGGGCTTGGAATATGAAGATCACTGATGGTCCTAATCTCAGCTACAATAAAAGGCTTGAAGCTAAATGGCAAACCCCTCCCCAAGGCTAGCTCAAAATCAATTTTGATGGTGTAGCCAAAGGAAACCTAGGTCCTTCAGGCTGTGGAGCTATTCTAAGAGATCATAGAGGCATCTACAAAGAGATGACTGCTATCCCTATTGGAACCCAAACCAATCATAAAGTAGAAGCTTTGGCAGCTCTTCAAGGCATTATCCTAGCCAAAAAATGGAATTTCCCCTATCTATGGATAGAAGGGGACTCAAATAATATAATAAAGTGCCTCAATGGGACTTCAAAACCCTCATGGTTGATTCATAACATAATCATTTCTACTATTGACATCATTAGAACCTTTAAAAAATGCGATATCTCCCATATCTATTGGGAGGCCAACTATTCAGCTGATTGGGCTGCCAATGTGGCGGTTAAGAATGAGGCAATTACCACGTGGATGGGTGAGAGTGGACTCCCCAAAGATGTCAGACAAATCATAAGTGATGAACGTTATCAAAGTAGCCCAAAGACTCTTGATTGACAGGGTAATAATGAAAAGTATTGATGTAAGCACTTCAAGTTATTTCAATAATGAGAAAATTACTCATTATAACATCAATGCCATCAATACCTGTTTTATAATCAATCAGATCATTAAGGCCAACAACTCACATGCTTTTTGGGTTTTTGTTTTAGCTCTGAAAATCTCTTTGTTTTACCAGCTCTGCAAGTTTCAAAATTTGGTTGTGAGAAGCTACATCATGGGTGGAAATAGGAGACATTATGAGCCAATTAGTTACAAGGAGTGGAAATAGAAGGAAGAGGTGTGGGGTATTTTGCAGAAGGGTGGTCTTTCGAACTTCATAGAGAGACTCCACAATCATGATGGAAGGGTAACTAGCCTCTTCTGCAAAAATTGGAAGAAGGGCATGCTAAAAATGGGTGACCAAATGGTGGAAATTGATGAAGATTTAATTGCTAAAGCTACGGGTCTCAACAGGGAAGGCTGTAACTTCTATAGAGACAGGAAGGTCAGTAGGGAAACCATTGAAAGGTACCTAGTTACTGAGAAAGAGAAAAAAAGACTGATAAAGTTGAGCAAAACCTATTACCCACCTAGGGCTTTTGCCAAACCCTGGTGGGAAATTCTCTTTGTTTTAATGCGATATATAACTCTAGATGGTAGGTTTATGAAAGTCTATGGGTATCATTTTGTTCTGTTAAACCATTTTAGGCATAATGATAAGGTGAATTTTCCTTATTTCTTGCTTTGCTCAATGAATGCTTCCCTAAAAGCCTACAAAGAGAATCCTCTAGGCGATACCGCAATGCACCAAGGTCTTATGGTCCTCATTTATGACCATTTAAAGGCCAATCAAATTAACTAGATGCAACCCTCTGTGGACTCTGAGGAAGATATGTCTAATTCTGCTTTTTTAGAGGAGGAGGAATCTGACAATGATTCCTCATCTGATAATGAGGATAGCTCTGATGACTCAGAGTATGAGAGTAGTAAGAAGAGGAAATCAAGACCCTCATCTTCTAAGGGCAAAAAGCTTCAAAGCAAACCCTTGATCAGCATCTCTTCAGAAGAAGAGGATTCAGATTATTCTGAGGAGAAGAAGAACCCTAAGGGGGTGCTGAACAAGAAAAGTAAAGAAAAAGCCCAGACCCGCAAAAAGTATAAGAAAAAAGAGGAGATTGGCAAGGAACCGGAAGCTGACAAGCAAGCTAGGACCCTGGAAGCCTAGCACAACCTAGAAAAGGAGACAATGGAAGAGACTCTCAAGGCTGCCGATACTATCTCCGCCCTCCATATCCCTAAAGATGAACAGGTAACCCCTGGAAAAGAGACTCCCTCCTCTAGCCCTCCTCTCGAGGCCTTGAATGGTTTTATGAAAACTATGGAATGGCTCATTGATGGTTACAAGAAAGCTGTGGATGAGTATAAAAAACTATGCAATAGAGTCCTGATTCTAGAGACCATTAATATTGGAGGGGAGTACAATGGCTAACTATATCGAGGATCTGAAAAACACTATTGCTAAAGCGGAAGACATCAGAGATGCTTTTAACCCTAGGTTTGAGAAGATTGAAAAGGAGATGCTGGATAGAAAAAGCCTTGCAGAAACTAGTGAAAAAACACTCTCGGATATAATCACCAAAGTGGAAAAAATTGAAGAGTGCTTTAAGAACATTGTGGAGCAGAGTCTTAGTATTCTAAAAATCTTGGCCAATAATACTCATACCCTCATCAGTAAGCTTGATGATGACAAGGAAATCTAGGAAATTGACTTGGATGCTGAAGGAACGAGGGAAGCTCAAGGTCCCAGAACTTGCACTATGATGAGTTGGTGATAAAGGTAGAGGACCTGCTAAAGAAAATTTCTATGTAGTATCTCCTCAGTTTCTTTGCTCTGTTTTGTTGTTTTGCTATTTTTTCTATTCACTGGTTTTTTGGCTAGTTGTTTTGTATGCGGACTTTAATTCCTCTTGCTGCTCTTTTTCTATCTAAGATGTAATGGTTTCAGGTCCTTAAAACCTCTTTTTTAATCAATCAGAACAACTTCAATTCTGGCAATCGGAGAAAATTTTTCTTCAAAATCAATCCCTTCTTGCTGTGAATAACCTTTGCAGACAAGTTCCCAAGTATTGTTCTTTTCAATCTTATCTAACTCTTCTTCCATGGATCTAATCCAATTATCATATTTACAAGCTTTAACAACATCTTTAGGTTCAACTTTAGAAATCAAACATTTCTTCTACAACTAACTTTCTTCTAGTTATTACTCCTTTACTCGTATCATGAATAATCTGATTCTTAGAATGATTTAATCTTACATACCTTAGAGTCTTCTCATTGTTTTGATTTTCAAACTCAAGATCATGAACATTCTCATTGGAAACAACAACAAACTTTGTCTCTACTAGGTCATTCTTCTTAGTCTCTTCGGGCTGAATACGAGCTAAAACAATATGTTGACCTTCATCATAAGCTCTGATCTCCTTCCCAAGGTTTTCATCCATCTTCATACTTTCACTCTCAACTATCTTTCTCAATCTCTTTTTATAACATTGGTAGGCCTTGCTATTTGTAGATTATCCCAAGAAGATACCTTCATCACTTCTAGCATCAAACTTTCCAATATCCTCATCTCTCTTGATATAGCATTTACTACCAAAGACTTTGAAATATTTCATAATAGGGACATGACCAAACCAAAGTTCATAAGGAGTCTTACCAATATTACCTTTGATAGGAACTCTATTGAATGTGTAGACTACAGTGCTAATAGCTTCTCTCTAGTAGAGCTTTGGAACATTTCCTTCAATCAACATGGTTCTTGCAACATCTAAAATAGGAGGAACCTCAAGGTGATCAATCTGAACCGGTCAGCAAGAGTAAACACAACGAAAACACACATATATGATGGAGCCAATGTAGAAAAAATAGTTTTATTGCATGAAATTTGATTACACCCAACCAATAAAAACTGGGTTACAACATACCAGCCAGGAAGAATAGGTCACAACCAGGACCTTGAATTGAAAGATCTATCTTCTAGGAATAGTCTATCTATCAAATACCCTAATTGATTCTAATTAATTACATTGAATGCTCTTGCATCAAATTGTCTTCTGATTCCATGCATCTCACAAGAAAGAATTGAATTCACCAAAACAAAATTCTCCAACTCTATCAAATCTCAGACACTTCAACTTCAATCTAGACTCATTTTCAACTTTAAATTTGGATATCTTGAATTTCTCAAATTCTTCTGATTTTTCCTTTAAAAAGACAACCCACATCATTCTGGAATAATCATCAATTAGTAACATAAAGTATCTATCACCCTACATACTTCTTACATTTCTAGGTCCACATAGGTCAGTATGCACAAGATCTAACAATCCATCTAATGCATATCGTTTACTCTCGAAAGAAATTCTTGTTTGCTTACCCAACTGACATTCTGACATAGAGACAAGCAACAAACTAGGTGATAACCTTCTATCACCCACAACTACTATGTCTAAATCAAGTTGTTTTGTTTTCTCAAGGTTTCAAACAACACACCTTCCAAGTACTCAAATCACACAACAATTTGTGTGACCGGTTCCATACCGGTTCAGTATCTTTCGATACCAGTAGGATGAAAATACTCTACCCTTGTGTGAAAGGCATACAATCTTCCGGTACTGGTGGGATGGAAAACTATTGGATTTTGTTTATTGGTGGTCCAACCAACACAAAACACCCATAAGATCTGACTATCAAATGTGTTAGGGGGTATTTGTCTCACAACCGTCCTATCTGTCTAGTAGCCCTACTAGTAGACTACTAGCCCTACCAGTTGAGTTCTCCGCACACAAATTAATAAAGTTCCAAAGGACAAGAAAAACTAAGGGTAGATTCAGATACCCTTGATCATGTTACACAATTTCCCAAAGGCTTAGACTCTAACCACGAGTTGAAAGGTCTATACCCTTATTGTCCTTCCAGACCTAATTAAGCCAATTAGGCCTAATTTACAAAGCAAGTACCCCTTGTATTAGTCCCCTGACTAAAAAAAAACTTCTTCAATGTGGTATATGGTGTCAAACTACCAAATCCAAGGTTTTAGAATGTGATCCCATCTTCTTTGTCTACTGGAAGTGATTTTCCCTTCTTCAGTTCAAGCGATCACATAGAGATGCCCACCTAGGGTCAATTCAATCTCTTCGGGCTTGGAGCCTCCCTACAAACTAACACCAAAATATTATGATACAATGTCATCTCTAACATTTTCCCATAGGTTGTTTGGTCCTCTGCTGAAAATGTCAGATTAAGGGCATCTTTACAATCAAACCCTAGGTGTCGACAGGGTTTGTGACCAGTCTGGTTAGATTTTGATGGATCTCTACAAATCAATTGTTTAAAGACCTCAAATTGATTCAAATGAAAGGTACAAGACTTCCATAACTCATCCAATTGGTTTCAAGCATCCACCAATCCATACCAGTTAGAAATGAACAACAAACACGCAAAATTTTAGGAAATTCCAAATATATTCTATTGCTCCAAACTCCAAAACATCATCAATTTCATCAGCTTCAATAACAACATCAACAAAAGCCCTCGAATCGATCCTAGTGGGCATAATATATCCTCCCTAATGGTTCCCAACTACTTTTTAAACTTTGGAACCATTGGAGGATTAGTTATCCCTTTTTACAACATTTTGCAATGACAACAAAAGTTGTCAACTTGCACTTTTTAAATTTGATGACTCCAAGGTGTATTTGGCCTATTCGAAGGATTTGGGCTGATGTTTCCAAGACAAATATTTATTTTCCTAACTCATGCCTAGACTCCTACTGACCCACATGGTCATTTGTCCATGGTGGCTTATAAAATGCAACCACATACATCAATTTGGGTCTTATTGACTCACAAACCTATCAACCTACTACATATGATCATTTTCACCTCATGGGTGATATTAGAATCCTTTAGGTTTCATTTGTTTCTTTGGGTGCTCCTGCACCATACTCCCTGGGTGGTTGAATCCCAATTCCACTTGAGATGAGTTCTTGCAATGTAGTCCCATGTTTCTTCATTTGGTCTTCATTCATCCATACTACATCTGCCTCAGGGAGTCCTTGCCACTTGACAAGGTATTGTTTGTAGACCTTATTCCTATTTTGCTTCACAATCTTGGTGTCCAATATCCTTTCAAGTTTGGGTGGCCCTTGACTTGGAAAGTCCTTTGGTATGTCTACAACATCTTCCACCGAGAATGTACCATCTTCTTGCACTGCACCTTTGAATGTTGTCAGATCTGCAACATTAAAGAGTGCGGATATACCTATGTCTGAAGGTAATTGGATTTCGTATGCACCGTTCCCAAACTTCTTAAGTATTTGACAAGGTCCAACATTTCTAATCATGAGCTTTGTGTGTTTCCCTTTTGACAATCTCTCCTTTTTTAGATTTTCCCATACCATGTCTCCAACTTGGAACTACACATCTCTCTTTCTTTTGTCAGCCTGCTCCTTGTAATTCTCTATAATTCTTTGTAATTGCATCCTAAATTGGTCATGAATATCCTTTATCCCTTCAGCAAATTCTTCTCCACAAGCACTGATATGTTTAGTTGAGTGTAGGTTTCTCAATTCCAACACACCTCTTGGATTCAATCCATAGACAATTTGGAAAGGGCTTATGCCGATACTCCTATTGACAAAATCATTATAGGCATATTCTTCTTGGGAGATGATGGAATCCCACTTTTCACCATGTTGCTTGGTGAGGCACCTTAACAAGTTTCTGAGTGACCTATTGACCACTTTCATTTGGCCATCTGTTTGGGGATGATAAGCTGAACTAAAAGACAAGTTTGTGCCTAACTTCCTCCATAAATTCCACCAAAAATCTCCTACAAATTTCACATCTTTGTCTGACACAATGTTCAAGGGTAAACCATGTATTCTTACAACTTCATTAAAGAAAGGTTTGCAACATATGTAGCATCACTTGTTCTCTTGCATGGAAAGCAATGCGCCATCTTGCTAAACCTGTCAACAACCACAAAAACATTGTCAAAACCTTTCTGAGTTCTTGGAAAACCCATCACAAAGTCCATGCTCACACTTTCCCAAGGTCTTGAAGGAATGGGCAATGGTTGGTATAGTCCTACATTTGTTTTTGTCTCCTTGGCCTTTTTGACACACCACACATGAATCTACAAATTTTCTGACATCTATTTGCAATTTAGGCCAGTGATAAAATATTCTCACCAACTCAAGATTTTTGTCTATTCTAGAGTGTCCCCCCATACAACCACTATGCCTCTCCTTAATTATGTTATCCATCATTGAACATTTAGGAATGCATAACTGTCATCCTTTGAAAGGAAGACCATCTTGAATCAAATAATCATAATACTCTAAATGATACTTGCTACTAAACTCAGTGCATACCTTGTAGATGTCTTTGAAATCTTCATTTGGAACATACATACCCTTGAGGGAATCAACTCCTACTCTCTCCAACTGGATTTCTGAAATTGTTAGTGCCCTCTTGCTAAGAGCATCTGCAACTTTGTTTGAGACACCTTTCTTATGTTTGATTGTAAAGGTGTAGGCCTGAATGGAATCAACCCACTTCATATGTTTATGGCTCAATTTCTTTTGACTATTTAGGAAGCTTAATGCCTGATTGTCTATATACACAAAAAAATCTTTGGGAAGTAAATAGTGCCACCACTTATTTAGTGCTTGAACTAATGCATACATCTACAAATCATAGCAAGAATATTTCTTTTTAGCATCATTCAACTTTTCACTAAAAAATACAATTGGTCTACCTTCCTGGTTGAGTACTGCACCTATTGCCAAATGACTTGCATCATGTTCAATCTAAAAGTTTTTGTCAAAATTAGTTAAGGTAAGAACCAGTTGCTAGGATAACTTTTTCTTCAACATTTCAATTGCTTCATCCACCTCCTTGGTCCATGAAAATTTGCACCTTTGTCCACCCCTGATGGTCTCTAACATGGGAGCACAAATCTGACTAAAATCCCTGATAAACTTCCTATAAAAGGTAACTAGGCCATGAAAACTCCTTACATCACCAATTGTTCTAGGATTTGGCCATGTGAGAATGTCATTCACTTTATCAGCATCCATTTTCACATTTCCTCTAGAAATCACAAACCCAAGGTAAGTCAGTTCTTCCTACAAAAATACACACTTTTCCATTTTTATCATTAGTTTCTCTTTAGTCAACCTTCTCAAGACCATATCCAAATGTTTTAGGTTCTCCTCCTTTCTCTTTCTAAACACTAGGATGTCATCTAGATACACTATGACAAACTTACCAATGAACTCCTTCAACACCTCATTCATGAGTCTCATGAAAATGCTAGGGCATTTGACAACCCAAATGGCATCACCCTCCATTCATACAATCCTTTGTTTGTTTTAAAATAATTTTTCCATTCATCACCTTGTCTAATCCTTATTGGGTGATAACCACTTTTTAAATCAATCTTGGAATAATATATTGCACCTCCTAAACAATCAAGCAAATCTTCTATTCTAGGCATAAGGAATCTATACCTCATGGCTATCTTGTTAATGGCCCTAGAATCAGTACATAATCTCCATGTTCCCTCCTTCTTTGGTGCTAAAACAGATGAGACTACACAAAGGCTCAATCTCTTCCCCATAAAACCTTTATCAAGTAACTCTTGGATCTGCCTTGCAACTTCCTCATTTTGTTGGGGAGTCATTTTGTAGGTTGGTTTGTTTGGTAAGGTGGCATCAAGAATGAAGTCAATGCAATGGCTTATCTACCTTATTTGTGGTAGGGTTCTTAGAAACTCTTCTGCAACTATGTCCTTGTATTTTCTCAGCATTTCCTTCACCTCCTCAAGGACTATCACCCTTTTATTTTCTACATTGCCATCTGCAATGGGCTCTTCTTCTTTCCTTGGTACTGACATCACTACAAAACAAGGTGTTCCTTCCTTCTTGATTGCCTTGAGGAACTCTTTTCCTTCCATGATCATGATATTGGCCTCCTTCTCCTTCTGATCCTCACTGTTATCAGGTAGGGGTATCAATTCAATCACCTTTTCATCTTTGGTGATGGAGTAGGTGTTCTTGTGTCCATCATGATGGGCCTTGAGGTCATATTTCCATGGCCTCCCAAAAAGAAGATGACATGAATCCATCTCAACAATATCAAACAAAATTTTGTCTTATATTGCTCCTATCTGAAATTCAAGCCATGATTTCTCCTCTACCAAGGTTTTTTTTCCTTTAGTAAGCCAAGAAACTTTATATGGAAATGAATGAGGAATTATTTTTAATTTTAGTTTCTCTACCATTTCTAAGGATACTAAATTTTCAGTTGAACTTGAATCTATTATAACCTTACATACCTTGCCTCTTGCTTTGCAAGATGTTCAGAAGAGTGTCTTCCTTTGTGGAGGTTCAGTATTTCTTGGTACCTTCAATAATGTTCTCCTTATCATCAAGGCTTCTCCTCTCTTTGGAAGTCCATAGGAATCAAGTGAATTGACACTCTGACAATTAGTGTCTTGAACCAAATGTGTTCTCCCCTCTCCTTGGGAGCTTTATCTGATCTTCTCAGGGAACTTAGCTATGGTATGACCTACTTGATTATAGTTGTAGCATGTGAAAGGCTTTGATCTTCTTCCACCAAATCTACCTCTATAATTGGGTCTTCTTCCTCTGAAACTAGTCTTGTGTTACCATCTCCATGCTAACTTTCTTGGTTAGCCTCTCCTTGTGGCCTAGGACTCTATCATCTACCATTCATAGGGCCTCTTCCTCTAAAGTTTCTGCCCCCTCTACCTCTGTTATTATGATCATTATTTCTCCTTAACTTCTCCTCTGCACTTAGTGCTAGTTCAAAGAACTTGTTAACTGTCTCTGGTGCTAGTTTTATGATCTCATCTTGGACACTATATTTCAATCCACTGAAATATTTTGCCACTTTCTCTGGTTCCTCCTCATGGTGTTTGGTCCTTAGACTCAACCTATGAAACTCCTCGGTATATGTACTCACATCAAGGTCTTTTTCCCTCAAACCTTGCAACTTCTTGTAGACTTGGACTTCATAGTCTACTAGGATGAATTGCACCTTCACTTTTGCCAATTTTTTATCCCATGAGGCTATAATACCTTTATCTCCCTTCCCCCTCTCACCTTGGAGGTAATTCCACCAAGTGAGCACTTCTCCTTTCATCTTGGACTTAGTAAAGATAACCTTCTTATTCTCAGGGGTCTCTTTGCATTCAAAATGGTTGTTTAATGCCTCAATCCAATCCATCACTTCTTCTACATTCATTTTCCCACTGAACATAGGGATGTCATCTTTACCTGATGAGGATTCTCTACCAATGGACTTTGGGACCTCAACAAATGACCTCTGATCTATAGGTAACGTAGCTTCCTGCCATGGGGTTTCTTCTTCTCCCCCCTATTATTCTTCTTCATCAGAGTCACATTCTCCCTCCTTTCCTTTGTCTTTGGCCTTCTCTAAGTCCCTCACTCTATTTTCAAACATCTCTTCAAACAAACTCTTGATGGCATCTTGAGACATACTCTTAGGAGGCATGTTGCTAGCCTCTCCCTCACTTCCTTCTGTGGACATAAACAACAAATCACTTTCCCCAAGTGATCCAACTTGCGCTCTGATACCAATATGATGTATAGCCAGGCAACAAACTAGGTGATAACCTTCTCTCACCCACAACTACTATGTCCAAATCAAGTTGTTTTGTTCATTCAAGGTGTCAAAAAAAACACCTTCCAAGTACTCAACTCACACAACAATTAGTGTGATAGGATCCATACCGGTTCAGTATCTTCTGGTACATGTAGGATGAAAACACTCTACCCTTGTGTGAAAGGAAGACAATATTCCGATACATGTAGGATGAAAACACTTTACCCTTGTGTGAAAGGAAGACAATCTTCTGGTACCGATGGGATGGAAACCTATTGGATTTTGTCTATTGGTGGTCTAACCAACAAAAAACACCCATAATATCTTACTATCAAATGTATTAGGGGGTACTTTTCTCACAACCGTCGTATCTGTCTAGTAGCCCTACAGGTTGATTTCTCCACACATAACTTAATAAACTTCCAAAGGACAAGACAAACTAAGGGCAGATTCTTAGACTCTAACCACAAGTTGAAAGGTCTATACCCTTACTGTCCTTTCAGACCTGATTAAGCCAATTAGGCCTAATTTACAAAGCATGTACCCCTTGTATTAGTCCCTCGACTAAACCAAAATTTCTTCAATATGGGGTAAGGTGTCAAACCACTAAATCCAAGGTTTTAGAACTTGATCCCATCTTCTTTGTCTACTCCAAGTGATTTTCCCTTCTTCAATTTAGGCGGTCACATAGAGATGCTCGCCTAGGGTCAATTCAATCTCTTTGGGCTTGGAGCCTCCCTACAAACCAACACCAAAATATTATGATACAATGGCCCTTCTAAAATTTTCCCATAGGTTTTTTGCTCCTCTGGTTAAAATGTCAAATTAAGGGCATCTTTACAGTGAAACCCTAGGTGTTGGCAGGGTTTGTGATGAGTCCGGTTAAATTTTGATGGATCTCTACAACCTGATTGAAATGAAAGGTACGAGAATTACCTAACTCATACAATTGGTTTTAGTCATCCACCAGTCCGTACAAGTCAGAAATGAACAAAAGACATGTAGAATTTCAGGAAACTCCAAATATATTTTATTGCTCCAAACTCCAAAACATCATCCATTTTATCAACTTCAACAACAAAACCAACATCAACCCTGTAATTGATCCCAATGGGCATAATATATCCTCCCTAATAGTTTCCAACCACTTTTCAAACTTTGCAACCATTGGGGGATTAGTTATCCCTTTTTACAACATTTTGCAATGACAACAAAAGTTATCAACTTGCACTTTTCAAATTTGGTGACTCCTAGGTGTATTCGACCTATTCCAAGGATTTGGGCTGATGTTTCTAAGACCAATATTTATTTTCCTGACTAATTCCTAGACTCCTAGTGACCAACATGGTCATTTGTCCATGTTGGCTTATAAAATGCAACCATGACAATGCCTTACATCAATTTGGGTCTTATTGACTCATAATCCTATCAACCTACTACATATGATCATTTTCACCTCATGGGTGATATTAGACTCCTTTAGGCTTCATTTGTGTCTTTGGGTGCTCTTGCACCACATTCTTGACATACCCAATTAATAGGTTTAAGAATCTTAGGCAGATCCCTAACAACATGTGTAGAACTGATCTTGATCAATGAATCAAAGTTTACATGACATCCTTCTATGTCATAGCCAACTATCATCTATCTTAGCAAATAAACAACTTTTCTCACTAGCATCCAAATGAAAAATGTTACCTTCGGTCTTAGTTCCAGATGCAATCTCTATACCAGATGCATTCAAAATCTTGTATTTACCATATTTGAATTGTAGATCATAACCTTTATCAACCATATGTCCAACACTCAAAATATTATGCTTCAAACTCCAACATACAAGACATCATCAATGTTATGCTTACCATCAAAAGAAATAGAACCTTTCCCATGGATTATGCAGGCTTTGTCATCTCCAAATCTTACTATTCCACCATCATACCTTTCCATGCTTACAAATTTACTTTTGTCACCAGTCATATGGTGTGAACAACCGCTACAATCACCCATTCACCTTTTTCTTCTACCTTAGCAGCCAAAGCTTTCTCCTCAATAGAGAAGCTAGTGGAATCAATAGGAACAGTAGTATCTTCTTTAATGGAAATAAACACAACTTCATCTTCTTCTAATTCTTCATCTGTAACACCTTCATCTGCAACATAATAATAGTTCTTCTGGTTCCTAAACTTCTGGTTAGACTTATAAGACTTATCATACTTGTCATGCTTCTCATATCTATCATTCCTATCAAACTTATCAAACTTATCATGTTTATCATACTTAGCTATTCTCTCCAAACATCTAGAAGAAAAATGTCTTATCTTATACAAGAAAAATATTTTAAGGGTACCTTTCCATCATACTTATCGACACCTTAAGGTAATCTATGGGTAATGAATGCTTCAAGTTCATCAAGCTCTCTCTCTCTTTCTCTACTATCTCTCTCCTTTCTCTCTCACATCTAGATATCCTGCACTCATCAAGATCATATTTATGCTTACCAAACATAGATGTTGATGCTTTGAATGTTGTCTTAGACTTTCCAAGTGATTCACCAAATTCACTCGACTCAAATGCAGCAAGTTTTCCAACTAATACATCCCTTGTCACTCTAAGCTAACTTTCCATCATACTTATCGACACCTTAAGGTAATCTATGGGTAATGAATGCTTCAAGTTCATCAAGCTCTCTCTCTCTTTCTCTGCTATCTCTCTCCCTTCTCTCTCACATCTAGATATCCTGCACTCATCAAGATCATATTTATGCTTACCAAACACAAGTGTTGATGCTTTGAATGTTGTCTCAGACTTTCCAAGTGATTCACCAAATTCACTCGACTCAAATGCAGCAAGTTTTCCAACTAATACATCCCTTGTCACTCTAAGCTAACTTTCCATCATACTTATTGACACCTTAAGGTAATCTATGGGTAATGAATGCTTCAAGTTCATCAAGCTCTCTCTCTCTTTCTCTGCTATCTCTCTCCTTTCTCTCTCACATCTAGATATCCTGCACTCATCAAGATCATATTTATGCTTACCAAACACAGATGTTGATGCTTTGAATGTTGTCTCAGACTTTCCAAGTGATTCACCAAATTCACTTGACTCAAATGTAGCAAGTTTTCCAATTAATACATCCCTTGTCACTCTAGTTACACTTTGTATCTCATCAATAGTGGCAACCTTACGTTTATAAGAAGAAGGCAAAGATCTTAGCACCTTAGCAACAATCTCATATTCTTCAATCTTTCCGTCGATAGATCTGATACCAATGATAAGCTCATTCACTTTAGCCATGTATGAATGTATGTTCTCATCATCTCCCATATTCAATGTCTCATACTTTCCTTTTAAACTCTGCAACTTGGCAACTTTCGCTTTACTATCACCTTCATACAGGATCTCAAGCTTCACCTAGATCTCATGTGCAGTCTGAAGTTCCACAACATTTGTCATTTCAGAATCAAGTAGGGCATTGAGTAATGCTTCGTTCACTCTGATGTTATATTAAGATTCCTTAATCTCATCAGGAGTGGATGGTCCATTATGAGGAAAAACATAGGCATTCTTAGTAATCTTCCAATAGTCTTCTTGAAGACATTTCAAATGCACCTCCATCTATTTTTTCCATATAGTGTAGTTTCTTCCATCAAACCTCGAATTGTCTTTCTTGAAAAGAATACCTTGAGTTGCCATCTTGAATCTCCTCAAGAGATTAAGCTTCTACCAGAGGATCTGGCTCTGATACAAATTGTTAGCACTAATCAAGAAGGAAGACTGAGAGGGGAGGGGGGTGAATCATTCTTCACCAGAGCACAACAAATTAAACTTCCAAACATTAATTGATAAATCACAGTAATAACAGATAACCAAATAAACAACACAACACACAACACCAAGATTTTGATGTAGAAAAATCAGTTAAGGGAAAAACCACAGTGGGAACCTACCCACAATAAGATGATACTTTGCAGTAGTATATGAAATTATTACAATGGGGAATGCATATGCATTTAGGCTCATTGTCTAGAGCTCACTACTCAAAAGATATATGCCTAAAAGGCTACAACACTCAAGGAAGTCTCGTTGACTTACAATATGATTCAGACTACAATTGGAAAGGAATGAACTTTAATAATAGCATCTACAAATGCCTGATGACAATTCCAGTTAAGCATAGTTGTCTATCATGCAACACCAAACTCACCACAACACTTCGCTAAATAATATATCCTTGTTCACACATTTACCTCTCTCTGATAGTGCAGACACAATACTAACACCTAAATTACTTAAGTATATCACCTATATATAAAAATCATCAACCTTCATAACAAGGTCAGCTTAACCCTCAACCCTTAACTCATAATTACAAAAATTACATTACACAATACAAAGATCAACTACCAAACCAATATTATGATTTAAATGACATAGAATGGACCTAATTCAAATTCTCAAATGATCACATCACCACAAATCCCACCAAGATCAACCACAACATGGTACACTACCAAAAATAATGCATAACACACAAATTATCACCGGTTCAAAGAAATTGCCAAAAACTCGCTCAACAATCAAAGTGGATTGCCAAAAAAAATAGGACATGACTAGGAAACACCATCAAGAACATTAGAATCATCCAGAATAGTTGCATAATCATCTCTTTTCAAATCTTCATTGGTCAACGTCTCAAATATCAAGAACACAACCAATCAACAACTGCTACAAAGAAAGATAACTTGTGGTATGCCAAATCATGAACCATCTATAATGAAGATAGACAAGATCATCCCAAACAATAATCCAAAACCTCAGCATGAGATCTAATCACACAAGAATATACTGAAGGGAATACAACACTCTACAAAACAGTGATCAACAAACCAATACTACAAACCAGATTAGAAAATCTTTCCAAGCTCATAGGAATATGTTGACATCAATGACAATAGAATATCCTAGTAGCAAAAATGAACAACCAAATCAAACAATCTCCAACACTTGGCTCTATTGGGTACCTACAACTGCACCTACAAGGTGAAAAATGGTAGGGTTGTGGCTATATAGGGGTTTTCCTTGGTCAACCCCCTTTTTTTAAATTTCCACCCCCACAAATAGTTGATATTAGAACTACAATAAAGTGTGTGCTCATGAATCTTGAGTGTGTCTAAGATTGTTGTGAGCTAAAGAGTCTAATATGTAAACTAGAGTCCTACTCAAATATGTTAGACAAAAATGCTAAATGATACTGATTAAGATGAAAATGCTTTAAATCACACAATTAGAATGTAAATCTGAAGTAATAATATAGATCTAAAACTAAATATGATGTAGATATGAAGATAAATGGTAGAAACATAAGAATTACATGAAGTCATACCAAATCCCTTAGGAACAGGTACAAGTCGATGATTCCCTATCATCCTCCAATTGTTAAAATGTGGTGACTGATCAAAAAAGTACTGTACACTCAACACGTATCCTAGAAAGGCCAACTTTGTTTTTGCCCTAAAAACGCATGTTATAAGCGGTTGGGATGCTTAAGGCATTGTAAGGTTGATGTACTATTTTTGCTGGATAATAAGAAAGATTGGACGGTTGTGTATGGTGGACGTAACCCATTCTAGGTGAACCATGTTAAATCTCTGTGTTATCTGTGTCATGTTTTATTTCTTTATCTTTTATATTTAAATTTGCATATAATTGTTAGTTCATATTTGCTTTGGATCTGCTTGAAACCCTAACACCAATGTCTCTTGAAGGTTCTATAGTTGAATTAATATTGATGAAAACTTTATAATTGATTGATTTTCAAATCTAAGAATCCTTTGAAGAAACACCTTGAGTTCATTAAGATACCTTCAATTGCATATTTTTTTCTTTCTCCAAAAGTATTCACAAATGGGGAAGTGAATTGCCTTATATATGAAATCCTAGATTTAAAATTGATGAAAATCCAACTTAAGTTTTTTATTTTTCATACAGAGTGGGATTTGAATTGGTTAGGACCACCAAATTATCTTATCAAAATTCGAGGAAAAAAGTGCAAGACCAAGAGGTATACAGTGACCTAGTCTGAACAATTTTTTTTTGAATTTTTAGGGATGCAAGACAACAAGGTTCTAATGTAAATTCTAGCTCAGTGGCTGAAACCATGATGTATAAATATTTAAATTACATTTTGGAATTTTAAATTGGGATATGATTAAGAATAAACCATGATAAAATGGCACACTTAGACTTAAGGGACCAATTTATAGAGTGTGATTTGATTTAAATTAATAGAGGACTCAGATTTTATTTTAAAATTTATTAATTAAATGTATATGGAAGTCCTATAATGCATAGTATAATGAGACATACTAAAATGAGTACTAAGTAAGCACAAAATTGGACACCCTACTCAAAGGTGTATGATTTACAATGTTATAGGCCCTACAAAATTGATGATATTCTTGATTTTGGAGAAAACCTCTCAGATACTTTGGATGGATTGGGGACTATTCAAGGTTTTAACATGGTAGATATGTGATTGTAAAATAGAAATAAAGTTTTTGAATATGAGATTATCTAAGAGATGGAGCCGCTAAGCTTAACTAGACAACTAGGTTTTGAGAAGGCTCTTGAAGCCTTGCACTTAGAAAGAGGCATGAACTGAAAGGTACCCTGCAGACAAAATCCTCCATAGTTTCCACCTCTATAGGAAAACAAAAAATTGTCCAGAAATAGGGATAAAACATTATACAACACTTCAGCCTTAAGACATTGGGCATCCAATCCCCAGCATAGGATCCGAATCCCCAATCTCAGCCAGCGACTCTTCATAGGCTGAATAAAGAGGCCTTAAACAAAACCAAAAACCAGGGTCAAACTAACCCCTTGAACACAAGACCCCTGCAGCTGCAAAGCATGCAACAAGGGCTGAAGATGGTCGTCGAAAAACCTAAACAATGGAGGAGAAGGAAAAGGGTTGTCTAGAGAAGCCCTTAGATAGATCAGTGAAGAGAGATCCCAGTCTGAGCTTGAGATGCTTTCACACAACCCTCGGAAAATAAGAGGGACAAGAGAAAAGCCAAAATGAAACAACCATAAAACCTTCAGAACCGCCCCAAAAATAGGTGAAATGTGAGATCCATAGTAGGACCAGCCATCATGAGCTCCACCCGGGTCCCAAATCTCCCCTTCACACCTCAATTCCAAGAAGGAGAAGGGAAGAGTACAATTGTCAACCCCTCTAGAATTTGAAGCAGATTCAATCTCCACAACACATCCACCATCGATCTGGTCAATAGCTCCCACACCCACGCTAGAAAGCCTAGAAATAGAGGCCCCAGGGTAGACCCAACTATCCAAGACAAGAACCACACAGACAACCAAGAGCCAGGGAGGAAGGAGGAAAAAAGACCCCAAAAAACCAAAAACAAGGAGACCACACACATAGCCACCCTCATCTTCGGTCTCATGTGCCTCCTCTGTAGAAACCCTAGTAGAGCTCCTGCTTCCTCTCCCAATCATTTCCACCTCAATCTATTTCAATTATAATTTATTAATCTATATAGAGGTCCTAGTAAAGAGATCCTAAATAATCCAGATATGTTATACTTGACTATCCCTAACAAAAAGAGGCTCAATAAACCTAATATATATCCCTTTGATTGATTGATTTAGATGTGAGCCAATTAGATCTTAAAGAATGCACAAATGATTACATAAACTAATAAAATAGACTATTAAGCATACATTAAGCTAAAGACATATACAAAAATAGAATAGGGATATTGAGGTGCACCTTTGACAACAAATAGATCCTAAACTTATTGGATTGATGAGATAGGAGCATTTCTCTAGAAGATGTCTGATTGTTTGAAATTATCTAGATTTGGTATTAGAAGGCTTAGAACTGCTACTCCTTCAAATTTTAACTCAAACATGAAAAACTAGGGCTCTATGCACCATAGTCCAAGATTTTCTCCTAAATTAGGTATGTCAGTCTCTGCTTCATTTTTCTCATTCCTCTTAAATACTTGATACTTGGTGTGAATTCTTGTGTTTGAACCTATACAAGCATAAATGAAGATAAAAATGGTTGTAGCTATATAGGGGCTTCCCTTATTTAAAACCCTATTTTGGTGTTTCCACCTCTAATGATAGACAAGTTCGATCTAAGGTGAAAGTGTATTCTCTGAACCTTAAGTGTGTCTAAGATTGTGGTAAGAAATAGAGTGCATAAAATAGAAAAAATATCCCTAATCAAGTGTGTTAGATTTAAACCTAGATGAGGCCTTTAAAAGGTGGTGTACAAAAAAACTCAAGAATGCATGAATCACATATATGATAATGAAAAAGTGATAAATGTCAAATTTGAAGCTAAAATTAGAAATGCAAGAATGATGTGAAATCATATCAAAGATGTAAAAGTTACTATTAAATTAGTAATTCCCTATCATCCTCAATAATTACTTAAATTTTCCATCATGATGAATGATAATTGATGTTTTTATTATTCTTTACATTTGTAGACTTGTAGACTTGGATTATGGCATATTTTTCCTAAGATAAAGTTTTTATATCAAAATGGTGATAGTTACTAGCTTATATATGAGCCACAATTTCAATTGTAGTAAAAAATTGACATAAAATGGTCATAATAAAAATAGAGAATAGATTCTAAAATTTTAGGGTTAGCAATTGAAATATTTAAAATTTTGAGAGATTTTGGCAAGACTAATGGAGCTAATTGTCATAGTTGCTCCAAAATAGGATGTGCGGTTTTAGTCCCTAGATTATTAGCTCAGATCCTAATTTTTTATTTTCAAGATAATTAAATTATCGAATAAGATATTTAAATTTTGAAATAGGAGAGGAGGTGCATCTTCTTGTGTTGGGGGTTAAATTCAAGGCTAGCAATGGTCCCAAAAATGTCTAGGGGAGTGTAAACTAAAGAAAGTTCTAAGAAGAATGTTAAATTGGACTCACAATTTAGGAATAAAATTTACAACACTACATTTATCCCTCACTTTAGTGGCCATATGATACTATGTGAATAGGAAATCTAAAGTACATAAAAGGAAATCTAACTGATGCCCCTAATGTAGCAATATAGGAAATACAACATTAGGAACTGAAACATACAAAACCACTTTGTTAAAATCACCTATAATTCTTGCTATGAGTGATGAAATTTGAGGGTAGATATATGCCGCCAATTTTTCTTGTTCACTATGGAGGTAGAAGCAAGGTATCATGTATACCATGTTTAATTAATGAAAATATGTGATGAAAAATGCTTCCAAAAAGATTATTTATTATAATAACACCATATCAAACAACATCCAATATGAATAAGAGAAAAATCATGATTCAAATGCAACAAATGACATGTGAACTGGAGCTATCTAGCTCCAGTTATGATGAAATGATTGAAGTATGCTAAATTAGGGTTTAGAGATAACTTACCTTAAATTGTGAAATCCTTCAACTTTTAAATTATTCATTTTTCTTATTTAGTTTTGTCATTATTAAAGAGGGATCCACACTATCATGAGAGAAATGATGCAAATCAAGCGAGAGCATCAGCCACCCAAACCAAAGATGTTGAGGTTGTTGGAAATAATGCAACAAATTAAGAATGCAGGTGAATCAGTTTGCTCAAAAACTTACTGCGACTTCAAACTTAAATGAGATCTAATAATTTAAACAATGAAATCATAAAACAACACCACAACAATAACACATATAACACCAAGATTTTTTATGTGGAAAACCTAGTTAAGGGAAAAACCATGGTGGGAACCTACCCACAATGAGATAATACCCTTTTAGGAGTAAGTGAAATATTACAATGGGGAATGCACATGCATTCAGGCACAGTTCCTAGAGCTCACTACTCAAATCACAAAAATAGAAGGGCTACAACCCTTAGGGAAGGTTCACTATCTTACAAAAACATTTAGATTTCATCTAGAGACTCATGAAATAAAAGAATAGCATCTCAACATGCCTAAGTACAGTTCAGGGTAAGCTCACTTATTGATCTTCTCTGTCACACACTTCTTCACCCTTCTGAAAGATCAAAACACTTGTTCGCACACTTACCCAATCACACACATTCAAATTTAGTCACAGATACTTCATAGATACCTCTTTCACATGATTATTACATACATTTATACATATCATCAACCTATATTTCAAGGTCGTCTCAACACACGTTACATATAACAAAAGTATAACCACACATGCTACAATATTAAATGTGCTGCAAGAAAATGTCGGCTAAGACATAGTTTGGACCTAAACAACCACCGTAATACGAAACACCTCCAAGAATTATGCCTCGATCATTCGCAACATGCTACAATCATCAAGTCGGCCAAAAACATGAAGAACACCATTAGACTAGGAAAATATTCAATAATGTGCACAACAATCAATGCGGACCACCAATGCACATAGAACATGATCTTGAAACATCCACAAGAAACATGAATCACACCACAAAACTACAAAAACTCGAGTTACTAGAATCATCGTCATCTCTCTACTGGATCTCAAGAACACTCACAAAACTAATTGTCAAACTTAAAGATTCACTTGTGGACCTCCAAATCATGAACCACTCAAGTTGGGGACACATATTAACATCCAGAACACATCCCACACATCCACACATAAAGATATTAAAATTATAGAGCATTACAAACAAATTTACTGAATATTGTCATCATTAAACAACTAAAAAACCAATCACAATACTAGACCTCATAACTCGATCAAATCTTCATGCGAACCTTGGAAACTTCTGTTGAATCAACTAGAGATTCTTATCACAAAATACATTAATTTGCATCGGCTTATTTGCAACATACTAGCCAAACCAACTCACATAATCTAATTGCAACACTGAAAGACACAGAGGAACATGTTGACATCAATGACAATACATCACTCTATCCAATAGAGGTGACACATCGTAGAGGGCATCCAAACCCATGAGGTAGGCTATTAAAACCTTTCCATGTATTTGATTTGTTGATTTTTTATTTGAGAATAAAAAAATGACCAAAGTTAGGACTATAGGGCCACTAATTTTGTTAGAACAGTCCTTCTTGGGTTCCATGCTCTAGATTGGATTTCATGGCCCAATTTGGATGTCATATTCTAGATTGGGTTCCATGCTCAAATCAGGGTTCCATAGTCCTATTTGGGATCCATAGTCCAAATAGGTGTCTAAGGGATTTCTTAGCTAGAGTAGTGTGAACTTTGTCAGATGAGGTATCTACAATTGAGCACAGGTTGAGAGGGTGGAAGAGAAAAACAAGTAACAGACATTGTTGGTTTAGGTTGTTTATAATTCTTAGTGTTATAGGTGTGAGCAACTACATTATTATAATCAAAGAACTAATACCATATTATAATTCTGAAATATATGCATAACCAAGAACTTTCTAAGAGAGATAAAAGCTGAAATTATAAATGAATAAGACAATTATATGATAGACATTTTAAGAGATGAAAATATCAAGATGACAATATTGCATTAAGTCAAAGAGAAGTTACAAGAAAATGACTACAAGAATCAATCTCAACGTATCAATACATGAAAGTACAAGCTAGCTATTGTTTTTTATATAGAGTTAGATAGAGGATGGAGATGAAAAATTCAACTAAATAGAGAGTGACCATCAAGTAAACAAAAAATACTAAATGTTCCTCCCTTTTATGATGATGACACCTCAACACCTTATCTATTACTTAGTTATTAATTAAACTCACTTTGTAAACCTAAACAAGCTTAATAAAAATGCAAGAAAAACCTAAGACAAAATAAAGAAAACCCACACTAATGAAGACATCATACCAATTATAGAGAAGTAGCCCAAATGCTTATGAACTTAATTCTATTTTGAATGGAAATTGTTGATTATCATAGAGTATTAATATCAATGTTAGTCATGCATAGTGAATTTTGAGTTTGAAAAAGATAAATTAATAGACATCAAATTTAAGTTCATATTTTTTTTTAAAAATTTTTTGCCCATCCAAGACTATCTTTATATGTGTAACACAAATAGAAATAGTACTTATATGTACCCCAATACAACCGTTACTTTTTCTTAGGTAGTGATAGCCAACATACCATAGAAATTTAACTCACCGCTTTCGTTCCAATTGCACATTGCATTTCCTAGAGTGGTAGGAACAAGGTATTTATTCAATATATTAAGGAGCTACTAATTAGTATATGACTTAAAGAGCCAACATCATTTTTCTGTGATAGATACACATAATCATCATTTGACCAAACTCGAGAGCTCATATTAGCCTAATATCAAGTATTGCCAACATGAATAATTTAATTGCTAAAGGCATATGCCACCATTTTGTAATGTCGCATCTTGCGTAGAAAATCTTGGACAAAATTTGGGACATGAAAGAATTTGGTTACGCAAAGAAAAATCTTTATGCATACTCTAGCATGTACACCTCTTTCCCAACAAATCGTATTACTGGTAGTGGGATTGCAACCAAAATATACGATGTAAATTGATTTCACAACTCAATGAAACATTCCAACATGGCATAAGTGATAGAGGCCTTTATGTTATATGTTTAGGATGCATATGGCTTTAAACATCGACCAATCAAACGAGACCAACTTGACAAAATATTGACACCATGTCATAGTACTTTGTGGTTATGACTCGAACTTTAGCGACACATGGAAACATAGTGGTTGCTCACACTCACTAAAAAGGTCAATCCAAAACACCTTTTGACGTGATAGGGAAGCACGATGAAATCAAACATGGATAATCTGATAGGGGTCGATAAGCTTAAGACACAACTAAGACATGCAAACCACTAGAAACAAAATGAATAAGTGATAATGGTTTATCATAAAGAATGAGGCTGATAAGATTATGAGATTGGAAGATTTCACAATGAAGAATTAAATGGCTTCACTTGAATAACCAATCACCATTATAAAAGAAAATCAAGATAACAAGTGAATGTAAACCTCTACAAAGAATAACATAAACCAAAACCTAAAAACCCTAGGGATCTAACATTTCATCATAGGGAAAACCATATGTCATTATTGTTGAGTTTTTTGTAGTTCGGAAGGTGTGTTTGTGGAAGTTGCTTAAGTGCAACTCGCGTTGGATGTTCAACAAGAGGATATTTTATATTTTGTAAATAGAATGTTTCTTAGAGTTGTGAGGTTATTACCAAGAATGATTTTATGTGTGGATAATATGAGTTATGTAAGGTGAGTTTCCTTTCTCTCACTTCATGTAAGGAAAGTTCTAGTTTGCATCATGCAAGGAATGTTTCTCTTAGGTTGTGTCATGTGAGGAAAGTTTCTATTCTCTTTCTTAATTGATGTTTCATCAAGAAGGCTATATATGTAAGATCGTTGTAGCAATTAGGATGAGATTCTTGAAGGAAATTTCTCTTGAAGCTGAATAGAATATTCAACATTTGCAGGTTTTTCCCCGCATTGGGGTTTCCTACGTATATCCATGTTTTTTGTGTTTATGTGTTTGGTTTCTTTTGAATTTGCTTCTGCTGTTCATTTAGTTAAATAATCCCGAGTATTAATTGTTACAAATCGGATAGTTTATTTTCTATGATATTTGTTGAGCAGTTAATTGGTTGATGGGTTATAGAAATTAACATGGTATTAGAGCTCTAAACTATGAATACGAAGACAAGTTTTATATCACAAAATTCTTCAGTATCCAATTTTCAATTCCTTCAAGGTATCTCCAATGCACAGTTGATTTAGCAAGCTGGAGTGAAGCTCGAGGGGTTTTTTGATGCAGATTGGGCAGATTGTACAGTTGACAGGAAGAGCACTTATGAGCGTTGTTTTAGCTTAGGATCAGGAGTAGTCTCTTGGTACAATAGGAAATAGATGTCAGTTGCACTAAGCTCTGTAGAGGGTGAGAATATGAAGGCTGAGAATATGACAGCTAGTATGGCTACATGTGATGATATCTAGCTTTTTAAACTTCTAGTTGGGCTCTTTGATCAAGAGCTAGATCCTTCAATCAAGTTACAATACATTCCTACGAATGGGCAGATAGCAGACATCTTGATGAAGGATTTGATGAAGAGTAAGTTTGTATTCTTCAGGGATAAGTTGGGTGCTATGCAGAACACCTTCCTCACTAAGAGGGAGTGTTGAGTTTTCTGTAGTTCAGAAGGTGTGTTTGTGGAAGTTACTTAAGTGTAGCTCATGTTGGATGTTCAATAAGAGGATATTTTCTATTTTGTAAATAGAATGTTTCTTAGAGTTGTGAGGTTATTACCAAGAATGGTTTTATGTGTGGATAGTATGAGTTATGTAAGGTGAGTTTCCTTTCTCTCACTTCATGCAAGGAAAGTTCCAGTTTGCATCATGCAAGGAATGTTTCTCTTAGGTTGTGTCATGTGAGGAAAGTTTCTATTCTCTTTCTTAATTGATGTTTCATCAAGATGGCTATATATGTAAGATCATTGTAGCAACTAGGATGAGATTCTTGAAGGAAAGTTCTCTTGAAGTTGAATAGAAGATTCAACATTTGTAGGTTTTTCCCCACATTGGGGTTTCCCGTGTATATCCGTGTTATCTATGCTTATGTGTTTGGTTTCTTTTGAATTTGCTTCTGCTGTTCATTTAGTTAAATACTCCAGAGTATTAATTATGACAAATCAGATAGTATCTTTTCTATGATATTTGTTGAGAAATTAATCAGTTGCTAGGTTATAGAAATTAACAATTATTTTATGTCATTTGTTTGTGGGTTTTTAATTCTTTAAGAAAAAAAAAGTAACCTATCCACACATTGTTATTAATAAAAAATCCTTTATATTCACATTCACGTACATATGATATTTCATTCACTATTTGTGCATTTGCCTTGATGTTAAATAGCTCCTTTTAGACTAGAATCATTTTGAAAATCATACACAAGATAGTTCATTCAGTATTTGTGCGGCTACCTTTAAACTATTCTCTCCATGTTAAATAGATCCTTTTTAAAGAATCATTTTGATTTGTCTCATACTTTATAAGAAGTTGCACCAAATCCTCTAAGTTAAGCTCTACGCATTTCGATTTCCCAAACCATCATCTCTCTCATCAGCCCAGGCCAAGAAAAAACTCATTGATTTTTTACCTTCTTTCTGCCAGATATTAGTTTGTTAGTTTGTTAGCTTGGACAGGTGTTTGTCCATTTGCTAAATAAATAGTAAATAATTGTTTGCTAACAAATGTAGTTAGAGTTGAAACAATTCTTATTAATTATTTGACTATTTTTTTAGAAACTTCTAGCAACCAATTTGGTTAGGGTTGTTTAGTTGTTTTTAATCTCAGCCGTTGGTTTTCCAATGAGAGTAGTATATAAGGGGGTCAGGGGGCCTTTGGAAAACTATGAATGAATTGTGTGAAGAACTTGCAGTGTTAGCAAGTAGTCTTGCAGTGTTAGCAAGGGCACAGTGATAGCGCTAGGATAGTAGTGGGGTGGAATCTCAGCAGGAGAAATTGGGAGGTTGTCAAAGCTCTACCAGTAATAGGCAAGCAGTATTTGTATCTCTTGATTTGCCATAGTTAATATATATTCCTCATCTAAAGTACTGGTTTTCCCTTTGGGGTTTTTCTAGGGACAATTGTCCAAAAATATTGGGTTCATTGTGTTGCACTTTTTTATGAGTTTGTGACAGTTGTGTTATTTTCCAATATTTATTGCTCAAATAATCTACCAAGATGGGAGGATAATAATCAGTAATTGTAATAGATTTTTCACATGGTATCAGAGCTAAGTTAAGGGTAGAAGAGATTTACCCTAGGCAAAGGAAACTGAGGGTTTATAAAGCCTAGTTTAACCTCTTTAGAATTTTTATTTTTTTTAACTTTTGAAATGGCCTCAGTTGGTTTAAGAGATCAGGACAGATTGGATGGAGCCTCTAATTTTGGTGTCTGGAAAGCCAGATTTTCTTTATTACTAGAAGAGAATGGTATCAAGGAATATGTTACCACTGTTGTGACTGTACCTATAGATGCAACACAACTTGCAGCATACAAGAAGGATGATTCCAAGGTGAGGAGGCTAATCCTTGATGGTGTCAAGGACCATATAGTTCCACATATTGCAGAGTTCAATATTGCAAAGAAGATGTGGGATGCCATTCTGAATCTGTACCAGAATGCTACCACTAATCGGAAGGTGATTCTCAGAGAAAAGCTGAGGAATACCTGAATGAATAAGGGAGAAGACATGACGAGTTACCTCACCAGACTTAGACTTGTCAAGGATGAGTTAGCGGTTGTTGGAGATAAACCAAGTGATGATGAGCTAGTACGGATAGCCCTAAATGGGTTTTCTAAGCAGTGGGATGTCTTTGTTCAAGTTGTGAATGGATGAGACACCTTACCAAGTTGGGATTGTCTTTGGAGTGACTTCACTTAGGAGGAGCTTAGACTAAGCCTTTTCAACGCAGCCAACAATAAGAGTCATAAAAGTGAGGCAGAATAGGAGAACGTTGCCCTAGCGGGTAAAGGAAAAGCAAAGAAGGGGTCCAACAAAGGATCAAATCCACAAGGTGAGAAGAAGAAGAAAGACTTGTTGAAGATCAAGTGCTACGGCTATCATGAGTTTGGCCACTATGTCAGCAATTGCCCAGAAAGAAAGAAGAATGACAAGAAAGGCAAGAAGTAAGTTGTAGCTTCAACAAGTGCAGATGAGCTCTCGAATAGAATGGAAGATGAGTTTGCACTCATAGCGTGTATGGTTAGCTCAACCTCACAGAAAGTTTGGTACATAGATAGTGGGGTGTCATTTCATATGACAGGAGTTAGAGAATACTTCTATAGTTATAAGAAGGAGAGCACCAGAATCCAAATCTCTATTGGAAACATGTCCAAACTCAACTCAGTTGGGAAAGGGAATGTTCAGTTTCAGAGGGAGAATGGTAAGATGATTCCTCTTCATGATGTGTTGCATGTTCCAAGCTTAGGGATGAATTTGATTTTTGTATCTGTCCTTCAGGACAAAGGGTACAATGTACTCTTTAGAGGGGCACATGTATTGATTAAGCATAAGGATTGGAAATCACCCATAGCTATTGGATTTAGGAGTGGTCGACTTTATAGGTTGCAGTTTGATACTCCTAAGGTACTCATGAGCAACAGTAATCCTAGAGATCTTGGAGAGCTATGGCATAGGAGGATGGGCCATATACATCATGGAGCACTTAAATTGCTTCATGAGATTGTGCCAGGTGTTCTAGAGGTGAGCACAAAGCATGATGATGTATGTAAGGGATGTGTGTTGGGGAAGTTTGTGAAAGCATCTTTTCCAAGGAGTGACACTTGATCTAAGAGTGTTCTTGATCTAGTACATTTAGATGTATGTGGACCAATATCAACAAAATCTCTTAGAGGATATGAGTACTTTGTTACTTTTATTGACGATTTCTTTAGGAAGACCTGGATATACTTCTTGAAGACCAAGGATGAGGTTTTCAATCACTTCCAAGAGTTCAAGGCTCTTGTGGAGAACTTGACAGGAAGGAAGATAAAGGTTCTTTAGTTAGGCAATGGAGTCGAGTACAAAGGGAATGAATTCCAAGAGTTTTGTACCAAGGAAGGAATCAAGAGAGAGTGGATTGTTCCTTACAACCCGCAACCAAATGGGGTTGCTAAGAGGAAGAATCAGTCCATATTAGAGGTAGCAAGGGCTCTACTACATGATAAAGACCTGCCCCATTACTTATGGGCAGAAGCATGTAGTATGGCAGTATACATACAAAATAGGGTTCCACATAAGGTGCTAGGGAAGATGACACCACAGGAAGCATTCACTGGGAAGAAGCCAGATGTTAGTCACTTCAGGATCTTTGGGAGTTTGGCATATTGTCACATTCCAAAGGATACACGTACCAAGTTAGATCATACTGCAGAAAGAGGGTACTTTGTGGGGTATAGTGAAACCTCAAAGGCATATCAGATATTCATCCCAGGGACCAGGCAGATTATTATTTGACGTGATGTCAAGTTCATGGAGGACAAGGCATTTAGAAGGTCCAAAGATTTGCTAGCAGATGATCAAAGTGAGTAGCCAACACAAGCTCCAAGGATCAATCAACCAAATCAAGGTTAGCAAAGCTCTAGTACAGTTACTAGTACAAGCATAAGCTCAGGAGGTGAGAGTTCTTAGAGTATTGAGCAGCAGGTGCAAGAAGAGATGCATCAAGAAGACATAGAGGTTGATATTTCATCTTCTACCATTGGCAGCAACAACTGTAAGGTTTAGTAGACACAAAGAAATACTCAGTTTTTAGTGGGTACTCCTAGGAGGAGTAGTAGACAACGGAAACAACCAGTCAAGTTTGATGACTATGTTGCATTAGTTAGTCAGTTGGTAGATAGTGAACCTTCTAGCTATCAGGAGGCTGCACATCATCAAGTGTGGCAAGATGCTATTGTTGAGGAGTATACTTCAATTATGTAGAATGATGTTTGGGAGGTAGTGCCTAGACCAATAGATAGAGTTGTGGTTGGATCACATTGGATCTATAAGATCAAGCATGGTGCAGATGGTAGCATCAAGAAATACAAGGCAAGGTTTGTGGCAAAGGGTTCTCTCAGAAGGAAGGAATAGACTATGAGGAGACATTTGCTCTAGTTGCTAGGTATACTTCTATATGAGCTGTAATCTCAATTTCAACACAAATGGGATGGCAGATCCATCAAATTGATGTCAAGACAACATTCCTCAATGGTGAGTTGAAAGAGGAGGTATACATAGAATAGCCAGGAGGCTTTGTCGCACACAACAAAGAGACTTACATGTGTAGATTAAAGAGAGCTTTGTACGGACTCAAGCAGGCTCCCAGAGTGTGGTATGAAGGCATTGATAGTTACTTGCAGGAAATAGGCTTTGTGAAGAGTGAGGCGGATGCTAATCTCTACTACTTGGTGGTTGGGGGTGAGATTCTCATTCTTGTTCTATATGTGGATGACTTGTTTCTAATAGGTTCACTAGGGCTCATAGAAGAGTGCAAGAGGCACCTTGCAGCAGAGTTCGAGATGAAGGATTTGGGACTTATGCACTACTTTCTAGGCATGGAGGTATGACAAATAGATGGAGAGATTTTCCTTGGACAAGGGAAATATTTCATTGAAATCTTGAAAAGGTTCAAGATGGAAGATTGCAAAGCCATGTCTATACCTATGATCATGAATTGGAGGAAGGTAGACACATCCAAGGAGAAGGATGTAGATCCCACATTATTCAGGCAGTTTATTGGTTCTCTCATGTATTTGGTCAACACCAGGCCAGATATAGCTTTTAAAGTTAACTCTCTTAGTCAGTTCATGGTTGAACCAAAGGGAGTGCATTGGACAATGACAAAGCATGTGTTGTGTTATTTGTGAGGTACAATTAAGTATGGGATTGGATATGCTTAAGGTGAAGGAATCAGGTTGATGGGCTATACTGACGCAAATTGGGTAGGCAGTACACCAAACAAGAGGAGTACTTTAGGGTGTTGTTTTAGTCTAGGATCAGGAGTTGTCTCTTTGTTCAGTACGAAGCAGAAGTCTGTGGCTTTGAGTTCTACATAGTCAGAATACATAGCAGCTAGCATGGCGACATGTGAAGCTATATGGCTTCGAAAGTTGCTAGTAGCCTTGTTTGGTCAAAAGGTGGAGACTACAGTGATACACTGTGACAATCAGAGTTGCATTAAGCTAACTAAGAATCCGGTGTTTGATGATAGGTTGAAACATATAGACATCAGGTATCACTTCATTAGAGATTGTGTACAACATGGAGTTGTTCAACTACAGTTTATACCTACACATCAACAGGTAGCAGACATTCTGACAAAGGCATTGGGGAAGGCAAAATTCATCTTCTTCAGAGAGAAGTTGGGTGTCATGCAGAACAACTTCCTCGCTAAGAGGGAGTGTTAGTTTGTTAGCTTGGACAGTTGTTTGTCTATTTGCTAAATAATTAGTAAATAATTGTTTGCTAACAAATGTAGTTAGAGTTCAAACAATTCTTATTAATTATTTGACTCTTTTTTTAGAAACTTCTAGCAACCAATTTGGTTAGGGTTGTTTAGTTGTTTTTAATCTCAGCCGTTGATTGAGAATTAATCTCAGTCGTTGGTTTTCTAATGAGAGTAGTATATAAGGGGGTCAGGGGGCATTTGGAAAACTATGAATGAATTGTGTGAAGAACTTGCAGTGTTAGCAAGTAGTCTTGCAGTGTTAGCAAGGGCACAGTGATAGCGTTGGGATAGTAGCAGGGTGGAATCTCAACAGGAGAAATTGGGAGGTCATCAAAGCTCTGCTAGTAACAAGAAAGCAGTATTTGTATCTCTTGATTTGCTATAGTTAATATATATTCCTCATCTGCAGTACTGGTTTTCCCTTTGGGGTTTTTCCAGGGACAATTGTCCAAAAATATTGTGTTCATTGTGTTGCACATTTTTATGAGTTTGTGAAATTGCAGTTGTGTTATTTTCCAATATTTGTTGCTCAAATAATCTACCAAGATAGGAGGATAATAATCAATAATTATAATAGATTTTTCACACTAGACATGGTAAATTTGAGCGATGTTTTTGGAGCCGAGTTTTTTCTGCCAGACAAGGTAAATTTGATTTGGCATTTCTTAATTACAAGAGATATTCATTTCCGTTTTAATCTACTAAGTAGTTTTTTTAATGATATTTCACCTCTGAAGTTGTATTCAGTGTTGTAGGCCTCCTCGTAATAAGAACAAGCATTTACTGTACATTTCAGTTTCTTTAGTAGTGGCATAAAATTTAAAGTTAATAACCTAGAAAGCTTACTTTTCCTGATAGTAAGCTACCTTCATTGTGACATAAGATTTTACATGGAAAACTTACTTTTAGAGTGAGCTCTTTAGTAAGCTAGTTTCATCAGAATTATAGCAACACTGTAGATTACTACGTAAAGGAAGAAATATTATGTTTTTTCTTTTTAGTTCATCTATTTCTGTTCAAATTGTTGGTGGAGATTATCATTAATTTATTTTCTCATCATAATTTTGTGTTTACAAAAAATTGTAATGGAGAATAAATACTATTATAAAGTAAATAGTTTTTAAATAATAATTTTGTTTATGTGATTATG
The DNA here is from genome assembly GCF_030272615.1 of Cryptomeria japonica. Lineage (NCBI taxonomy): Eukaryota > Viridiplantae > Streptophyta > Pinopsida > Cupressales > Cupressaceae > Cryptomeria > Cryptomeria japonica. The sequence goes on from NC_081406.1 coordinate 227,992,861, forward strand.
AATGTTGGGAATGTGAAGTCCAACAGTCACATGACCCTTCACATCTCCCAACTATTCATTTCATATCTGAATATGATTATATAATGGTTGTGTGCAGCCCATGTATTTGAGGTTGATTAATAGAAGTTATTCCCTGCTTTGAGTGTGGATGTAGGCATATTTGCCAAACCACAATAAATCATGTGTTGTCTCTTCTTATTTCTTTTCTATTTTTGTTATTGTTTTCTCTGCTCTTTCTAATCTTTACAATTGGTATCAGAGCCATGTTGGCTTGAGCAGAGATGGAGGAAGAAGGAGTAGGTAAAATTTATAACTTCTATGGCAGTTTTACGTTCCATGTAAAACTATGTTTCAAGCGCTGCATACATTGGTGGGATGGCTGGAAGAAAGAGGGGAACTCAGTTGAAGAGGATAATCCAGCGAAAGAAAAAGATGTTGGGATTCTTATTTGCTCTCCCCTTGAGCTAGCCTTGGCACTTATTGGCCAAACTGTTAATGGCCAGGAAGTTGTTGGCATTCGTGTGGTAAAGGTTGAATGCCATGATAGTCACTGTATAGATGTTGGAATTTCTAAGCTGAAAGATGTTGAAAAAGTGGTTTTTGTTGAAGAGGATGAACTCAAGAGATTGTGGGAGGAAGAGTGTATGCCATTAGAAACCCAAGCTGAATCTGTTGTTGACTCCCAAGATGAGGAGAGTGTAGATTGGAGTGAGGTAGTAGGGCAAGGAGGCCTGGGATAAATTTTGGCTTCGGAGAGCTCTGCGGATGGCATGGCCTTGGCGAAAATAAAGAGGCACTCCCATAATGATGACAACCTTTGTGTAGATAGTTTCATAGAAGCCTATGAGCCTATGGATTTAGATGACATAATAAATGATAAAAGTCAATTTTATGGTTTGAAGCGAAAGCAATCATTGATAGGAGCACAGGACAATGGTCATCACTCCAAGTGGTTTCAGGCGTCACATGGAGTGAATGAAAATGTTATTGAATCTATTAATGCTTATTCTAATGGAGGAGGAGATGTTTTATCTCAACCAGAATGCATTGACATTCACCAACCTAATTGGATGGATGTGGATGATAGTGCCAACGTCGATAATGAATAACCCGAGGGTGAGAGAACTCGAACTCATGATAACAATCTGATGGAGTTGTTTGATGATGAAAATAATGCCACTGTTTTGATCCTTGTAAGGTCTAAGTTTTATGGTTGGATATTAGAATCCAGTAATTGTGAATTAGTAGATATTCTATTACAGGGGAGTTTAGATGATGGTGATGAAGAAATGTATTTTAAATTGGGACAAAGTGGTGTTTCAGTTTTTGGCATAATGGGTGAGTTTGTGCTTGATAGAGTTTTTAACTCTACTTTGATTTGAAAAAGGTTGATTCAAAGCATATGTGAACAAGAGATCGTGAAGCTAAAATCTAGCAGGTTTGTTTTAATGTGAATTTTGAAAATGGAAGCAGGGATGCCAGTGCATGGCTATGCTAGTTGGCCTTCACGGGGGAGATTTTTGGGAATGTGAATTCCAACGGTCACATGACCATTCATGTTCTCCCAACTATTCATTTCATATCTGAATATGATTATATAATGGTTGTGTGCAGCCCATGTATTTGAGGTTGATTAATAGAAGTTATTCCCTGCTTTGAGTGTGGATGTAGGCATATTTGTCGAACCACGATAAATCGTGTGTTGTCTCTTCTTATTGCTTTTCTATTTCTGTTATTGTTTTCTCTCCTCTTTCTAATCTTTACAATGAATACTTATTAGCATTTTAAAGAAAAGAATGAAAGAATCTATTCTATTTAATATTCTATGGAGTCTTGATAGATTTATTTTAACATTCTTTTAAATAAATAATATTATATAATGTAAAATTTTGATTATTTAATATGATTCTTACAAATTAATTATTTGTTCTTTTATCTGATTTATTTTCTCAACTAATATTATTCCTTATAATTAAATTCTTATTATTATCTTATTTCCTTTAATCTATTCTCCTTTTACTAAATTATTCTCCATCACATCTTCTTTTATAGAATCAAATTTTGTTCTTTTATCTGATTTATTTTCTCAACGAATTTTATTCCTTATAATAGACCTTTTTATTGTTATCATATTTCATTTAATTTGTTTTGCTTTTACCAAATTATTCTCCATCACATCTTTTATAATAGAATCACATCATGCTTTTCTAAAACATTTTGAGTACAATTCATCTAATCTATTCTCCATGCACTAACATATTTTGTACAATTGAGACATTTGTCCTTATTCTTTTTCTAATAGCCTATTACATTTAAAACAACTTTCTTGTAAATAGCCTATTCTCTCTCCACTAACTTATTCTCCTTCCACATCTATTACATTTAAAACAACTTTCTTGTAAATATTTTCTTTTTACATGCATTCATTTATGCATTTCAATATTATTGAAAATTAACTTATTAACCACTATTAATATATCCCTTATAGATTAAATATAATTACTAATATTTATATCAACAACTAATTTCACAAGCATAATCACTTGAAATATATATATATATATATATATATATATATATATATATATATATATATATATATATATATATATATATATAACCATCATTTATTGATTCTTTAAATTAATAAGTTGAGAGTGACAATGTTAACTCAGTTTGTAAATCTGCCATGGATATCTACTAACAACACACCAAAAATATTACTTACATGATTCAATGTTACCTTGAAACACACCAAGCAAATAAAATGTTGAATCCAAAAGTTACTAATTCTTTATTTGTGTATCCAATTTTCAAACAAATAGTCACAATTATTCTCATAAAAATATAATTCTAATTCTTGGAATCACTTCAAAATCCCTTATACCCTTATGCATTATAAGTTAGATTTAATCCTACAAATTTAAAGTTCTATGTATTTCAATTTTTCATAGAATCTCCTCCCTCATCAGTTTAGATAAATTTTTTATTTGTTTTTATATTATTGTTGGATTTTATTTAAAATGACAAATAAAGCCTTCGAAACCATGAACGCTTAAATTTTCAAAATCATTTCCTTTTTCTATCGTAGATGTCCAACTTTCAACAAGTGTACCTATGTCCATGGTAAATATATTGAACATTCTCAAAAGGATTTGAAGACAATAAAAATAATTTGACTAATCACAACATTTGAGAATTTAGAATTATTGAGATTTGATCCCATGGAAGAATTTGAAGAAATAATTACATGGAATAGAAGGTCTTAAGAAACAACTTTTTTTTCTTCTAAAAGATAAATTAGATTTTTTTTTAAGATATATTAGAGCTCTTACAAATCTTATTTTCATATATAAAAGTTCATATATTTTTTCTTGTAAATAATTTTAAGTTTCTTCCACCAAAACTAAATTTAGATTCATATCAATAAATTTAAAAATAATTTTTACAAAAATTAATTATTTTCAACCTTCATTTTTAAAAAACAATAATGTATTGTTTTTTATTATATAATTAGGGAGAAGGCCTTGAACCTATGAAACAACAAGATCATCAAATAACAACATTACCCCAGGTTGAGAACAACCATCTCACAAAACCATAGAAACAAAGCCCTCCCATAAAAAATAATCAAAATTCTTCATATCCTTGTAGCTTAACCTACTAATTCTAACTAAATTTCATCTACCTATCTTGCTATCAACATTATAAGAATCTATAAAAAACATGTCATTATCAGTATTATGCAGAATTAAGTCTAAATAGATAGGCACGCAGGCCCAACACAATAACCATCTAAAGATCATAATAAAAAACCCAAGCATAGAAAAGGAAACATAAATCATAGAGGGGCTAATCCTTCTTTATCAGGTTCCAATTCAACTGGAGCCTATCAATTTGAGTTTCCCATGTGTCCATGTGCCTATCTCCATCATTAGCTTCTTTCTCTTCATGTCCCTATTTTGCCAATTTCTTGTTTTTCTTTTTAATTTTGCCATATCTTGATAGTAGACCCATGACAACTTTATTCATGACCCCATCAGTAATGCAACAAAGGGAGCTAAAGGCATTATAGAGATTATCAAATTTATGTTTATACTCCTCGTTCCTCTCCTCTAGGTTAACAAATCTCTCTTTTAACTCCTTCATTTGCTCAAGTACATCCCCATTGTTCTCATTTTCAGATAGAGAATCTTGAGAACATGGAACCATTTCTTCATCATCCAGATGGTTAGGCACCACATGACTTTGGTCATGGTTATCAGAATCCTCCTCCTTTTCACTCTCCTCTTCCTTTTCACTTTCTTCCTCCATCTCTTCTTTAAATTTTTCATCAAGGTCCTCTTCCTCCACCTGAAAGTCTTCATCCTTCGAGTTATCCATGGAGGTCTCCTCATTTTCTTTGAGATTGTAGACTTCCTCTACATTTTTTTCCATATATTTTCTCTCCAATTTGCATTTTCTCTCCTTTTCTCTAAGTCTAGCTGGTCTTCTCTCCCTCGAGTTGCTTTATTTTCTCTCTCATTCAGAAGTCATTTCTTCCTCATTCTCTGAGTCGTACAGATCAAGGTCAATAGTAATTCTCTTTCTAGTCAACTCTTTATTAGTTTTTTTGGATTTTGCAGGGGTATTTATTGGGGTGTCCATATTTCTTTTATCCTAATTAACATTGAGAAGGGCCACTTCTAGGGGCACAATTACTTGAATAATAAGGGTTTTCTTGGCTTTGGACTTGACCAGGAGAGTGGAGTCAAGTGAGTGGTAGGGTTTGGAGTCAATTAGCTCCATCTTAGTCGAAGCACCCTATTTTTTCTTGATGGGTTCATCACTACCTACCAAGGAAAGCAAACGGCTATGGCTAGGAGAGTGTTCAAAGGAAAATTTATAGAGAAACAAGTAAATAAGACCTTGATGGAGCGTGGGGGTTAGATACAATCTAAATACAAGACTCTAAGGACGAGTACGAAAAAAAGGAGAGGTTTATTTTCTCACCATGTCTGATATGGTTGAGAATAGGGAAATGATATGCATGCACTGTAGTATACCACTCTTCTAAATTAAAATACTTCATCACAAAATAACTAACAATGGGGTAAGGTTTAGGAATAGCAGACTGGTCATACCCATTTTGAATCGTCACAAGATTTTCTTCTTTTTCAAATAACTTCTTCATATAATCCTTTTAATCTCCACTGCTCCACTTCTACACTCTTTCTCCTTCATTTTGCAAACTCGTAACCTCCACAATATACTTAGTTGACATCATAAGAGAAATGCTTCCCACAGTAACCACTGTGTTTTCCATGAGTTGTAAAACCTAGTAGAGAGGGATCTGATGTATCCTTTAATGGCCAAGAAGTAGGGACTGAACCACACATGTTGAAAAAGATCCCAGATTTCTTTATTACATTGTAACCCCTCACAATTTTTTGGTTCAGTCCTTTTTAGAGGGCCCCCCATTTCTGTAATAGAATTAGCGGAGCACTATTTATCTTTGTGAAAGCAACCCAAAAAGAAGCTAATATTTTTTCACATTCACTTTAACTCTTAAATTATTCTTTCTAAAAGGGTCCTTTTTATTTCGTAATCTTTGTTGTCCCCACATGTGTGATTTCCTTTATCATTGTTAGTCCTCTCTTATTTTCTTCGAGTTTCAATTCGAAGGTCTCCCTTTAATGTTTATTTTCCCTTTTTGGTCGTGTATTTCCTCTCTTTGAACTCAAGTTATTGAACCTTCCCTTAGTTCAAAGTTCAAGTTCAAAGCAAACTTTAGAGATAATTGTCACTTTGTTGAAAATTCATATTGAACTTGAACCTTTGAATGTTTCGGTTCAAGGTTTAAGGTTCAAAGTTTATCATGTGTCAGTTATGTCTTTGCTCGTTTGTTGCCCTTTGGTTGTTATGTCGTGGAGACCGTTTTATGTTTTTTTCTATGTTATTCCTCAAAGTTGAACTTGAACCTTTGAGCCTTTCGGTTCATGGTTCATGGTTCAAAGTTCAAAATTTATAGTTCGAGGCTTCATGTGGAAATGGTGCACATTTCATGGAAGGAAAATGGTAGTAGGAAAAGGAGATATTTCAGGTAGTTTGAAATGTTAGTTTCTAATCATGGCAAACAATCATGGTAATTTGTGTGTCATGTGATGGAATGACCCAAAATTAAATACATGTCGGTTATCCATCAAAGCAGGTGTCAATTCACATGAGCTTACTTAATTAGTACACCTAGCTAGGATTTGAATGTGATTTTGTCTATTTTTGTTGCAAAAGCTAGGAATCTTTCTAGTACCTTCTTAGTAGTCATGAAAGCAAGGGAAGCCAAAGGTATTGTATCTGCATTCAGAAGGTTTTCAAGAATTTGTTGTCGGGATCAGGTTAGTTCCAATTGTTTCTTCTTCTGTTGTATTTATTGTTCAGAAGCTAGTTGTTGTTCGTTCCCTTTGTTGTGTAGAAGAATTTATTTCATTCCTGAAATTATTTGATGAATATGAGAGGGCCTATCATGAGGCCAACTCTGCTGAAATTGGGGCACACTTCCTATTTAGTTAGGTCGCTTCCAGAGATGGGTGACACTTCATTAGCACAAGCATACCTCTCTATTTTTCTTGAGAGAGTTAAGAACCTAGCCCAAAATTCCATGATGGAGAAAATTGTAAGAAGTGGTCTGGTTGAGGTCACTGCATTTCCTGTCGCTGCACCTTGCCCAAAGCTAGTTTTAGAATGTATGAACCGGTATGATGCAAAACACAAGTGTATTAGGGACAAAAATTGAGAGGTATTGTTGAAAATTGATAGGGAGACTGTAATGATATCTATGGGCATTCCTCATAAGGAACCGTATGAAGATTAGACCATTGGCACTTCATACTCCTTCTTTTCTGAGAAGAAGAGCATTTACAGAAGTGTAATTGCTAGGAACTTGTTATTGAAAATTCAAAAAGGAGGTTCGAGGTTACCAAGGCCACTCACCAAAGAGCACTTCATAACAGAGGTACAAGATATTGTTGTTCTATTGAATAGATTGAAAGGAAATGCTCATGCCTTTTATTGGGAAGATTAGATGTATTTCTACATCCAAGTCATGTTGAATGGAAGTGCGTACCTAGATTGGGGACAAGTTGTTGCAGAGAGATTCCATGAGAGTTTAAATAAATTTGTGGGGATGAGTGGTTTCTATATGTCCTCATACCTTTTTTATATGCTTGCTTACACCCGAGATTGGAATGGCTTACACCATGAACCTTGGATTGATGGAATAAGGGTATATGAATACTATCCTCACTTGCAGCAGTAGAGATATACATAAAAATTCATCAGATGGAATGACATTTTTGCAGGAAGATTAATTCATGAGTTGTAGGGTAATATAAATAGGAGATTGTCGACATAAGCAATGGAATTTATTGGTATTTATGGTAGTTTCTTTATCTAGTTCGCTCAGTTCACCTATATTAGAGTTGTAGGCTTTAGGGTGAACCTTTCAAGTTACCCAGGTATGCTCCAGATAGCTATAATCTAATTGAAGTCAGTCGATAGCTAACTTATATTGATAAAAGAAGTGGAGGAAAGTATGGGGTTGTCTTTCTAGTAGAGATGGGATACTATAGTTGTAGATCTGTTTCAGATGCCTTGAACCTCGAACTTGAATTCAAGAAATTCAATCTGCAGTTATATGTTGCTAGACATAAATTTGATAGCCAAAAATGTTCTATAGAGAACTTAAATGTTGATGATGATTTTTTTGATAAACCTCAGCTAGAATATTACTGGGAGAATTGTGATGATGAATTTGAAGTTAGAAGAAGATTGTGGTCGAAGTTCAAAAAGTTGTAACAATGGGTTTGTCCATGAATATCTCTGATGTACAAGAAGATGAAGGTGAGGAAGTTGTTGATCCTGAGTTCAATGAGAAGATACAGGGGCAGCCTATTATGGAGGTTGATTGGGATATGAAAGGGGATGACAACATTCAGGCTATAACTTTCAATGTGATTAGATGGATAGAAAGATGGCTGAAAGACCGTCGTTTAGGACAACAACCCATATCTACACCTAAGAGTAGAAAAGTTGGTCGGACTCATGCAACTTCTCAAGTATCTCTTTCCCCTTTTGACATTGTTATTGATATTGCAAGTAACGAGAAACAAAAAAATGAGAAAACCAAAATTGCAAACTTAGGAGAATCTTCATTGAGTTCCTCCCCTGCTCATGTCACCAGATCTCGCAGTAAGAAAAGCAACCAAAAACTCCTTACAAGTCCACTTGTAGTAGATTTGGATTCTGAAGAAGAAGCTCCAAGAAAGATGGATGCTTAGATGTAGGACAAGCTCTTTCCAAGTGTTGCTGATAAGGAAAAGGAAACCAAAGAAGCTAATGATTTTGTTAACACCATGGCCATTGTCATCACCAACCAGCAATCACCTCCACCTAGGGAAACATCTACTATTCCCAAATGGTTAAGTTCTTCACTTACCAGGAAAAGGAACATAATTCCCATCTCAATTCCAATGGAGGACATGGTCAGTAATTGTCTGGGGAGAACATCAAAGTCCAAGAGAATTAGAAATGAAGCGATGATAGATGTGGATGACCAAACAAGACAATGGATTGTGGAAGTGGCCAGACCCCCAACAGATAAAGATGCTGAGAATATCACTGAGAAGGACTTCGTCATTGATAATATTGATTTACGGGTGACCTCTCAAGCTACGGATGCTAAGGACCTGGAGACTTCCACCAATATAATTCTGACCAAAACTTGGAAAGATGAAAAGGATAAAAATGAAATGAAACAAATCATAATGCAAATGGCCCAGTATATCAATGCCATACAGGATCCTAATCCACAACCACTTTCTCAAGTTCCTTTATCGTTTGATCCAAGGTCGCCAATGAATCAGAGAATGCTTGATCAGGTTCAAAGAAGCCGGATGGTTGAAGATGTCTTCAGTGAATGGCTGGAATCAATTGCCTAGTAAGGTACTAGCTACATTTCCGATCTGGTCAAGGTATTTGAAAATGCAGAGTTTGTAGGCAAGGAGTTGGAAACAAAAATAATTGCTTGGGAAAAAGAGAAAAGCAAGTGGGTGACTGTACTGAAGCAAATGAGGGATACACAGAGGTATGGAGTAATGAATTTCCTAGCAGAAAAGCCAGTTAATGGTCTTGATGACAATGTGCTTTTTGTATGCAAAGAAAATATTGAATGGAGAAATTCAATTATTGAACAAGGACATGAAGAATCCATCAAGCTCTTGAAGGAATTAAAAGAATGGATTAATACTATGCAGAAGGATATGAAGTGCATAGATATCAAGCTCCTGAAAGAAGATAAGTAAACGCTAGAAGATTCAGCAAATATGATTCAAGCTTTCAAGGATCGAGTGCATCAAATTCAGGCAGCTAAATCCTTAACAATAGAGGATTTCTCAAAAATTGTATGAATTGAATCTATGCTAGTGGTTTTCTTCGATCACCTTGAGACACATAAGGGTAAGGTTGTGCAGGTGAGCAAAAAGAAAGAAGTGTGGAAGTAGCGAATACTACATATCGGTCTTCCACATTATCAGCTTATTCTCAATTTCTCCTTAGCTCAATTGGAATGGTGAAATATTTGAAGCACTCCTTCATCTCAGGACAAACAAGTGGAGGCCACGTCATCTGCAGGAGCTTGATCACGTCAGTGTTTCTCATGGCTTATGCCACTTTTCCTGTTTAGTAGTTGTTTTTCAGTTTTAAGGATAGACTTTTTTAACTCTGATGAAGTGTTAATCTTTTTACTCTGGTGTAATTGTAACAAACTATCATAGCTTGGTGGCTATATATACTTGATTAATAGCCTTGTAAAAGGTCTGAGAATTTTTGGGTTAAGATAGAACATAAAGGTTTATATTATTCTTTGCAATACCATGTACTCTGAAAAGAAAGACAATTAATTCTGTGAATGAAATTGCAACATTTTCTGTCTTATAAATCTGTGTGTTTATGAGTTGAAGTGTGAATCTTTGTGAGGATTTGATTCAATTACAGAATTTGTTATCTTTATAATATAGTGTATATAAGTGTACAAAAGGAAAACTTTTGAAATGTCTGTCTTTCCAATTAGGAGAATTAAAGTCTGTGAGCTTTTAGAAGAAATATGTGCTTGAAAATATTACAATGTTCATTTTGTGTTGACACATGAATTCTTAAATGCCTTTAACACTTTCTGGTAAAAAGTGTGCATGGAAATTATTATAATTTAAGCTTATTGAAAATCATTCTTGGGGAGCTGTACCCGTATATAGAGGTTAACTGTTTAGTTATACAACTTTTGGTGTGTTTTTGTCTTTTGTTTATGGGCATGCAGAAGTCAAAGAATTAGAATGTGTAAAAGGCAAATCTATTAACAAATAGATTTTTGGTGACTCTATTGGGGAGTCAAATAAGTAGGTTAGATACAATCATAAGGCGCATAGGGTTGTCTTTTGATTAGCTTAAGTATTCATCCTATGTATATTGAAGGGACATTTTGTAGATAGGTTGAAGTCAAGAAGATATACAAGGTCCCAGAGGCGTGAAGGAGTGTTTGATTTTGTATTTCAAGAACTACAAAATTTGAATTTTTCCCCTTCCTCTACACATAATGTGTAAAGTGATGAGACATGACCTTAGATTTAATTAAATTAATTAGTTAAATCCTTAAAGGGGAATGAGAAATGCAAGATGCAAGACACACTAAGGCGGGTGCTAACCTAAGTGTGAAATTGTACCACCCTAGCAAGGGTGTACAATTTATGACACTACATTTATCCCCCACTTTAGCAGTCATATGACACTACGTGCATATGCAAGATAAAGTACAAAAAAGTAAACATCATTTGAAAAATGATATATCCATAAGCTATCGAACGAAGCCCCCAGCGGTTTCTATCGTACACAGTTAGGAATCACACCCTACAAATCCACATGTTAGATCACAAAATCACCTAATGCTTACTAATAAAGGTGATGAAATTCGTAGGTAGCTATATTCCCACCCTATTTCGATTTGCTTATTTGTGAGGTGAAACATGGTATCATATTTTCCACAGTGAATTGTGATAAAGATTGTGATGAAGCAAGTTCACAACAAGGCTTGATTACTCATCCAATTGCATTATGGAGCTAACACATAGTGAGAGGGAGAACTCATGATTCCAACACCACTGACAGTGCGAGAATCAAAGCTTCCTAGCTCAAGATATGATAGATTGAAGAAAAAGTGCAGAAATTAGGGTTTTAACTTAAAAACATAAAGTCAAAAAGTGCATAACACATAAATATGAAAGTGACACCTTCATTTGTCACTTTCTAACTTTTTAGCACTATTCACTACAAAGGATCCCACATACAAGCCATCATGCCTTGACGCTAACATGAGCTACCTACATAGATGGAGATCCTGCGCCTGCCTATGCTCACCAACTGACTGCTCGATGAGGTGAGTTGACTTTTTGTTGACTGCATTTGACTTTTCCATGTTTTCATAGTTTTTTAGAAGTGATGATGTCATCCCCTAGTCCGAGTCGGGGCCTTCCCTTTGGACACCTAGGGGTCCTAGGGCACCCTGGTCCTCCTGGGGTGCCATGGTCCCAAGGGGGTGTCATGGTCCCATCTGGGTATCATGGTTCCCTCTAGGTGCCATGGTCCTAGTAGGGCGCCCTGGTCCACTCAAGGCACCTTGGTCCCTATTCAGGGTGACTAACGACAACACAAGATCAGGTGATGTATGCTAGAAATTATAGAATGATTGCATTGATTAGATAATGATAAATGATTGATCGATTACTGATGATAGATTGCTATGCATTTTGCAGACACTATTGTACATCTGGGAGCATATCATCGATCTCACTTTTCAAAGCCTTCGGGAGAAGATCCTGAGGTTGATAGCAAGATAGAGGGATTTGCTACATGCAGTGGGTTTGTGGGATGTGATGACCATGTTGGCCATCCGATTCCATTCTATGATGTTGATGGCACTGATGGAGAGGTGGAATGCAGACACCTTGACATTCTCACTACCTGTGGGTGAGATGACTGTAACCCTTGAGGATGTATACTACATTTTTCACCTACCCATTAGAGGAGAGACTGTTAGATATCAATCCGACCAAATAGAGGAGGATTATAGGAGAGAGAAGGTATATGTTATGGGGAGAGTGATACGTAGTGAGACGAGGGGTTGTATCATGGTCAGCTGGCTCACACATCCTATTTTTGAGGTTCCATTGGTGAGGCAACTCATGATTGGGACCCTTGCATTAGTCGTGTGCCCTAATGGGCATGACACAAATATGCATGGAGGACTCATCTACACCATACGAGCGATGGAGAGACATAAGAGAGTATACTCTTGGGGTCAGAGGATTCTTGTGTATCTATATCACGACCTTGGGGAGTATGTGTTTGGATAGGGATGCATCCTAATGACATGCACACTACTACAGGTGCGAATGTTTGAGAATAATACCTGCACTAGACCTAGTGGAGCCCCCATAAATATAGTCCTAGAGCATCCTAGGGTATATTCTTATCCTCTTACCCATGAGTGGTGATTTGGCAATCTCCTGTATTGGAGGTTGAGCTTGGATAGATTGACAGCGGGCGAGATCATATGGAGACCATACCTCAGGATGTCCATGTGGGCAAGGTTACATAGACAATTGTTCATCATGCAAAGGAACTGTCTACTAGAGGGATGGTATAGCCACATAGTCATTCCCTTCTACTTTGACTGAGTTCGGAAACAATTTGGGTTCAAGCAGTGAATTCCTATTAACATGCCTGTATACATCTGACACTCATGAGTGATGTCGCGGATAGGATCCATTCCTAGGCCTACTAGTGATGAGATCAACATCATAGATTCAGATAAGTCAGATCAGGACATAGTGACAGATTACAAAGATGATTCAGGCATACACCGACGGTACATCACATGGTAGGGGAGAACATTCTCTGGGGCTATTTTTACACTAGACTTCCCTGGAGGGAACCCCAAACCATTGAGACAATCAGGTGATGGAGAGGGATCTGATGCATTTGAGGAGGATTCAAATGAGTAGGAGACAGGCAAAGATGGAAGTGATCCTAATACTGGAGAGGGAGATCATGATGGAGATGATGAGGAGGATGAGGAGGAGGAGGAGGAGGACGATGAATCAGGTACAGTTCATCACTTCAAGGAGGATACCAGAGCCCTAGATCCACCAAGTCTCCCACTGCAGGCAAAGAGGGATCCCATAAGTGATCCTAATCCTGATCCCAATCAGCCCACTCTAACTATACAAAGATAGTATCAGTGCAGAGAGCCTAGTGGTTCCCTATCTCAGCGGTTGCTGTCCACGATCCCTACTGGCGAGAGGGAGATCCAGGTATTGTGCCATGTTATTGATTAACATATGTAACTTACCTACTTTTATATTTGATGATATAGAATGTTACTAATGAAAAATTTCTCTCTATCTTGGAGCTACCATCCAGGATTGGCATTCTCTAATTCAAAATGTAGTGACAGACCTTATTGGGACTACACACATTCTAAGTTCCTCACAGATAGCACACAGAACCCAAGGGAATGTAGGATGACATGAGGACCTTTTCTCCCCTATTCAAATGAAGGTGGAGGTCCTACAAGAGAGACTATGATAGACAGAGCATGACCTAGCGACGTCATAGACAAAGGAAACCACACATCAAGGGATCATGATGGAGAGGGATTGCAGGAGCTCCTCACGGATTCACTCGTGATTTGTATCATGATACACTCCTATGGGGCCACTCCCATGGCCAGATCAGGAGGGGGCATTACTTGTAAAGAATGAAGTAATGTAGACCAAATAATATAACATCATTTAATCTTACATACTTTAATGAAGACATGCTAACATATTGCCCAATTTTGAAGAAAAAGACATAAAAAGAAGACTAGAGAGAGAGAGAGAGAGAGAGAACTAGGCATAGTATCTACAAAGGTGCATAGAATTTATGGGTTCCTTGAGAGGCGTACCTTCCACATCTGCTATCCTATAAGCGCCTGATCCATAGACCTCCACAATGATGTATGGTCCAAGACAATTATGACTCAACTTTCCTTTCTCCTCAAGTAAGGCATTCATGTTGTGTTGATTCTCATAAAGGACTAAATCCCCTACCAAGAAGGAATGTTGAATAACCTTATCATTGTAGCTTCGTTGAAAAGTTTTATGATATGCTTGAATATGCTCGAGGTCATTTATACACCGTTCATCAAGCATCTCAAGTTGTTGAAGTCTTTTCTCTCTATAGGAATCATCACCCACTATACCCCTAAGAGAAACTATCAAAGAAGGAATTTCTAACTCTAAAGACATAATGGCATCAGCACCATAAACAAGACTATAAGGAGTACAACCTATAGAAACATGTACACTTGTGTGATAGGCCCACAAAGAATAGGTTAATTGAGTATGCCAATCCTTACCATGCTTGTTTACAGTCTTTCAAAGAATTTGTTCAATTATCCTACTAGAAGACTCAGCGTGACCATTTGATTAAGGATAGTAAGGTGTAGAAAATTTATGTTGAATGTGATATTTCTCAAGAAAATTACTCACATCCTTATTTTTGAATGACGTTTCATTATCTGAAACTAAGGTGGAAGGTATCCCAAATTGAGAATTGGTGTTTTCCAAAATGAATTGACAAATTACTTTAGTGGTAGTGGACCGAAGAGGAACAACTTCCGCCCACTTCGTAAAGTAATCAGTGGTAGTTATAATGAAAGTAAGTATGTCCTTGAGATGAAGGAGGAGATATTTTACCAACAAGATCCAAACCCCATGTAGAAAAGGGCCAAGATGCTACTTGTGATCGAAGATCTTGGGCAGGGGCATGGATCAAATTCTTATGTTGCTAACACTGATGACATCGTCTAACAAACACAAAGGAATCCGTTTCCGTGGTTTGCCAATAATATCCCATTTGGACCAATCTCTGAAAAAAAGACCTACCCCCAAGATGCCCGTCGCAAGCACCTAAATGTGCTTCTTGAAGAGCAATAGGAACTTCAGCCTTGTTTAAGCATCAAAGAAGAAGACTATTATAACCCCTCCTATAAAGAACATTAGAAAGGATAATGTGTCTAGAAGCCAATTTGTGAAACCTAGCCCTAGTATTCTTATTTGTAGAGTCATGAAAGGTACCATCACTCAAATATCTTATGACATGCGAGTACCATTCATTAGAATCCATAATGCAACAATATGCCACATCACTTAGATTATCAACAATAGCCGTGGAAGTCAGGTTGTGAATAGTGAATTTAAGATCTACTAAGGGGTCCTCTAGAGACACAAGAGAAGAAACACATGCCATCACGTTAGCATGTCGATGATCTCTTCGAGGAATAGGCTCCATGGTATAAGAATTGAATTTTTGTAACAAGGATAAAGCTAGATCTCTATGTTCTGATAATTTGCCTTGTTTAGATTGATAAACTCTTGTCACTTGTCTTATGATTAATTGAGAATCTCCATAAATATGTAGATATTTCACATTTAACACTAAGGTTGCTTTAATTCTAGCTATAAGAGCTTCATATTTAGAAATGGTGTTGGTACATAAGAAATTGAGATGATGTGATAAAGGAATAGGCTTCTTTTTAGGAGAGATTAAGACCACCCCTGCCCCCGATCCTATGCAAAACTTAGAGCCATCAGAGTACAATTCCCAAGTCTCATCAACCTCATTGGAAAGAATGTATTCATTAGGAAAAGACTTTGGATTAGGTAGGGAGAAGGGTGAAGGAGCATCAACTAAGTGATCAGTCAACGCTTGACCCTTTGTTACCTTTTGTGAGATAAACTTAAGGTCAAACTCGGTCAACATCATAACCCACTTAGCTAAGGGTCCAGATAGATCAGTTTTGGAGAAAAGATGTTTAAGAGGATCCAATTTAATGATAACATGGATCTCAACTTTCAAGAGATAATGCCTCAATTTTTGAGTTGCAAAGACTAAGGCAAGGCATTGTCTTTCTATTGCAGAATATTGCACTTCGTAATCAAGTAGAGTGCGGCTTATATAATAAACTGGGTATTCTCTACCATCCTTATCACATTGTGTCAATAAGGCTCCAAGAGCTTGAGGGGAAGAAATGGTGTATAGAAGGAAAGGCTTAGTACGATTAGTAGGTTGTAGAATGGGAGGATTGGCCAAATAAGTGTTTTCCTCCAACTAATGCCCAGCTGAATTGTAGGGGGCACTCCCCCCTACTCAGTTCCCCTACTCATGAATCCTGACCCATATAAAACTATAGAAAGGGGGGAGCCGCTAAGAAAATTGCAACAAGTATTTGAATGTTTGACGGTAATCCTCATTCCATTGGAGAGTGATATTATTTTTAAGCAATTGTGTGAAGGGAAAGGTACAATCCGCAAGTTGAGAGACAAACCTATGAATAGCTGGGATCTTTCCTTGCAAAATTTTTAGTTGAGAAACATTCTTAGGAGGTGGCATGTTAACAATAGCATCTATGTTCTTCAGATCCACCTCAACACCATGATGTGAAACTATGAATCCTAATAGTTTTCCACTATCCACACCAAAAACACATTTTTGGGGATTCAAACGCATGTTGTACTTATGAATTCTCTCAAAGATTTGATGAAGAATCTTAAAATGATCTGTACGAAGGATGGATTTGGCTAAGATGTCATCAACGTAATCTTCTAAGGTCTTATGCATATAGTCATGGAAGAGGAGAGTCATAGCACGTTGATAGGTTGTGCCTACATTTTTTAATCCAAAAAGCATCACTATCCAACAAAATGTACCCCACGGAGTGGTGAAAGAAGTTTTATATTGATCTTGGGGATTGATGAAGATTTGATTATATCCTGAGAAATCATCCATAAAGGATGGTAAAGAATGCCCTGCTACCAAATCAACTATCATATTAATATTCTAGAGGGGAAAACCATCCTTTAAAGAGGCCTTACTCAAATCATGAAAAATCAATACACATCCTAATATTATTTTCATCTTTAGCCATAGCTACAATGTTTGAAATCCATGAGGAGTAATAGATAGGATGGATGAATCTAGTTGTTGGAAATTGACACTTTATTGGTTAGGTTTCATTATGTTTCCATTGATGGCAACATGATTTTGGGTTTTGACTTCATATGGTGTACCGACAGGCACTTCACAGACTCTACACTAACACCAGCACTAGCAGGAAAGACAATTTCTTTGGTCACCGACAATGCAGACTGAGATGGTATAGTAAAAGTCATTGGTATTGGAGGCCGACACATCTTGGATCCGGCATCGGAAACCTATTTTAATGATTATTCATTTATGTTATATGGCCGACATGTAATATGATATTGTATATATCCTTGTAAGCTGACATAAGGCAACAATTTGTATAGGGTATATAAGGGAGATTGATTAGATCATTTTGCAAGACTAAGGAAATAAGGATAGACATGTGGAATGGATATATGGATGTAATGTAATGTGAAATATATCAGAGAGACTATGTATGTGAGGAATTCATTATAAGGGTTATTTCGGTACTAAGGTTTAGGGTTTTGACCAGAACAGACAAAGCTTAAACCAAAACTATATTTTGGCATAGGAGATGCTATACTAAGTAGTTCACATTTCTCTAGATTGTTGTTTGGATTGTTATGTAGTTAGTGAGGCTCCTATTGTGATGAGCAGTGGTTGTAAACCTTCCTGCAAGTGGAGGCCCATCATATATTGTAATATCTCTTCATATGGCTAGTGAATTGATATTGTGGGTCACAAATACCACCATGGTTTTTCCTCATTGAGGTTTTCCATGTATAAATATTTGTTTTATGGTTCTCATTTATGTGTTTGGCTTACTGGTTGCATTACTTCTTTCAATTTTGTTTATACAGGTATACCGATTGGTGTATGAATGTTTTGTTAAGGCTAAAATATTCTATTCCTATATAACATTGATTCACTCCCACTCTCAGTATTATTGGTTTCCAACAATTGGTATCAGAGCCTTGTGCCTTGGAGGAAGTTTAACAGCTTGAGGAAGATCCTAAAACTGGAATCATTGAATATGGCTTTGGAGGAGCAGCTTGAGATGGCACTTGAAGATTATGATGCTGAAAGATTGAAGAACTTAAAGCTACAAGATAAGTTAAATTATGCTAAAGAATTTATTCTTGTCCTACAAGACAGACTTTCATATGTTCAAGCTAGGAGGAAGGAACTTTTGCAAAATCAGGATGATGAAGATGCACTTAAGGAACAATGTCAAAAACTGAATCAGGAGAACATGGTTATGAAGAATAAAACGCAAATTATGACTATGAGGTTGTCCAAGGATATTGAGGATAGAAAGAAAAAGGAAGAAAATCTTGATGTATCCCTGAAGAACAAATTTGAAGAATGAGGTAGGTTGACTCATGAAAATGAGATATTAAGGTCTAATTTGGCACAATCCTGAAGCACTGAGCAAGAGCTTGAGAGACAAATGATAGTACTAAGAGATGATTTAACTGTTGCAAGTGAGTACAAAGAAAAATTCAAGATTAGCTCAACACAACTTGATGAGTTATTGAAGAGACAAAGGTAGATTGGAGATTCCAATGGACTTGGATTTGAGCAAGGACAAAGTTCTGGTACTACTAATGAAGATCAAAACCATAAGTCACCAGTAAGGAAATTCAATGCTTATAAATTCAGTGGTAGATGTTTTTTTTGCAATAGATTTGGTCACATGGCTAGGCAATGTATAAACAGAGCAAATCAAAACCCTGATTCTACTCCCTGTAAATATTCTAAATGCAATAAAATTGGTCATAAGATAGAAGATTGCAGAATGAATGTAAAATGCTATGCTAGTGGAAATTTTGGACATATGGCTAATCAATGTAGGTCAAGCAATTTCACTGGTTTTAGCAAGGTAATTCAAAAGAACAATGTTACATATTATGCATGCAATGAAGTTGGACATATTGCTAAGTTCTGTAGAAGCAGAACTCCACCAGTTGGCAATGGAGGATCAAATGATAAAGGCAAAGAGAACGTTAGTGAAATCCAAAAATATCATACTTAGAGATGAGTTAGAAAGATTGAAGACAATCATCAAATGGGAATGTCCTGGTTACCTATTCAGCAAAAGAGGTTGCTCCTACACCAACTGTGAGCTCATCCGATAACTAAGACAGATGCCTTAGGGGTAGGAAAATTTCATGGAAGATGATGCATATTCCCCTGGAGGAGATTTTGAAAGATGTTCTAGATATTGGATAGGATTATCTGGTATTGATATGTTCAAAGTGAGATCCGACATCTTTCATTGACAGTCATTTATGTCAATAAAAAATTAGGGTTTTCTTGATGGATAAAAGCTCAATTACACTTCATTATTATTCACCCAACATTCAGAGTGATTTCAGAGTGATTCAGAGCAACTTAGTGAAATCAGAAGCTATTCAAAGGTGATCAAATCTCTTCTTAAACAATCACACCAACATCTAGAATGATTTGTTAAGAGGTTTTCACTATCAATGTTCTAAAGGTATTTTTCTTGAATCATGGAATCAAGATCATCTTCTGCTCCTATTTTCATTGCAAATCTAACTATAGTAGAAGTTGAGGACCATCCTAGGCCAATTTTCAAATGGTATCCACATGTGGCTACCAAGGAAGATTCAGTTGGGGCGTATTCTCATGTCCCAGAGGAAGTGTTATATGTTGAAGATGTTAGGGCCTATATTCATTGTCATATAGAGGACTTAGGCACTTCAGAGATCAAGGGGATGTATATGAATGAACTCATGGGAGAATATGGTAAAATCAAACCTCCATATAAACACATCAAAGATCTAGGGTTCACTGATATTTTGGATATTCCAGAGTTTGAGGATGAGATTGTCAGATATATACTAAGTAGAGTACATGGGGAATTCATATGGCTGGACCAACCCTACAAAATCACTAAGGAAGCCATCTGGGAAATTACTAGTTTGCCATCGGTAGGGAAATATCCAAATAAGAAAGTATCAAATGACTTCATAAGGAAGATCACCAACGCCACATCAGACAAGAGATTGATGAAGGTGAGCACTATCATCGACACCGATATCAAATTTGGAAGCATGATCATAGGCTACAAGGTAACTCAGTCTAACTGACTGAATTGAGTTTCCAGTTCATGTATTTTGGCCACTTATAGAATGATGAGAGAAAATATCAATTTAGATCTTTGTAACTAGATTCTCAAGGAACTATTGATCAATTTAGGAAAGATTAAAGGTGACAACAAGGGCACTTTCTAGTATGGAAATCTGTTAGTATGCTTAATGTTATACTTTTTGAATGATACTCCCAGTTTTGGAAGGAAACAATGGGCTTTTGACATCCCAGTAGGAAGATAGCTTAAGAAATCAATTGTTGGATTGGGAAGTCTTAGAGATGATAAGGTATGGGGTTACTTTAAGGCTTTTTAGAAATCTATGAGGCCTAGAATAAGGATACTTGAGCAAATAGTAGAGAAATACTCTACCGACATTTGTTTCATGGTTAAGAAGGTTGTGACTCTCATGGAGGTAGTCAAGCCCCAAAAGATTTGGATAGAGGAAATGGGATATGAGGTCGATGCATTAATTCTTGATGCATATGCTAAAATTCTACTTGATGCAAACATAGATGAAGTAGAAAAACCTTTTGGAACAGCACAACAAAAGACTCTTGAGGTTGAAACTGAGTTCAACTGAAAGAAGAGGGAAAAAGAAGAAGGTAAGGCATGCAAATTTGTACAGGAGGTTTCAAAAGACATTAAGGCACTCATTGATGTTGTCTCAAAGAAAGGGAGAAAGAGGAAGGATCTGGTAGTTCACATTGAACCTGTGACTACAGATTCTTGAGCTTGAAGATGACACACCGTTAGAATTCAAAAGGGTTGTGAGGAAGAAACCAGAAGAACCTAAGTGGAACCAAAGAAACAACCAGTTAGGAAGGTTACCATCAAATTACCAGCACAAAAGAAGGCACCCAAGGCTATACCATCAGCTGCATCTGGTACTACTAGAAGGAGGAAGAAGAGTGACACTGATTTGGCACAAGAAACTGGTAATGTAACAATCATTCTGCCTAAGACTTGTGCTGAAATTGTAGATGAAATAACTAAGGATGGGATGATGAAAAATGTTAATTCTTATTATGATACATTTAAAGTTGATGAACAGAGAGAGGTAGAGGAAGCAATTCTTCTATATTTAGATATCTACAATAAAGCATTAATTGAAATAGAAAATCAAATACTGACAGAACTATACAACATGTTAGATGCTAGAAGGTTATCTGCAATGCAAGAAGATAAACACATTAATATGCAAGAAATTTTAGCTATATGTGTTTCTATAACTCCAGATGAGATGGAGAAGACAATTGAGGTTGTAGCTAGGAAGGTTTTTAACAACAAACATAGAATAACTAACCTGATGTTAGGAAAGATGAATGAGATAATAAAGAAAACACAAAAGGGTTGGATAAAATTTTTGGGAGAGCATAGAGGATTATTCACTTCACCAGAGACAAAGATTGATATTGTAGATACACTGGTTGAAGGGAAAGGTAAAGGAATCATGGGTACTCCACCCTCAGTTTTGAAGAATATCAAGATAGTGGAAATTGAACCATCGGTTAACACAAATGTGCAGACAAATACAAAAACACCGGTTAATGCAGAGAACATTGTACAGGATACTAACATTGAGGACACTTGTCCTCCGGATACTAATGCATAGGTTGAGGATACTGTTCCTATAGAGGAACCGATAGTTGCACAAACTACACAAATTGGTGAAGCCACCGGTGCAAGTGAAGAGGTAATAAAAGTTAAATCACTAGAGAAAATAAGGGAATCTAGTAGGGAACTAGTTGTTGGCACATCATTATTGACAATTGACACTTCTCTAGTGGAAAATAAAAACATCACAGAGATGAGTCCCACAGAACTAATGATGATGGCTGCTCAGAAACTAATGAAGGAGGGAACCACAGACAAAGGGACTATAGATCAATTCATAACTATTTTGAATAGATTGCTCCCAGAATGTAAGATTAAGAATGAAGTGATCCCTTCTGGAAAGCTTAAGATAATAACATAACACATCTCTAAGGAATTTCAATCATTACAATAGATCTCTAACCGGCTAGCACTTGAAAAATTCACTTTGGTTAAGAGAGTCACTTTGGATCAAATCATTGACACAGAGAAGAAAAAGATTGAGGAGAAGTTAATACTGATAGAAAATTCTTTGAAACAAGGAACTAATATATATAGGGTATGTTGCAATACAGAGATTCCTATAGAAAAAGTAGATTAAAAGATAAAAGAGGTACAGGACAATATTGCTAATATTGCTAACTCTTTTAATGGACTAACTTCACTGACCACATCTATTGATGGACAAATTTTGACTTTGGAGAACCAAATTTTTTCTCTTGAAAAGGAAAGAGATAAGATCGTTTGGAGAGCCAGAGGTCTCAAAGGTTTGGTGAGTCCAAGATTGGATTCACTTGGTGTACATAAGAGGGAATGCATGGATATGCTTGGTAAACCCACGCTGGTAGAAGTTAATGAGAAAGAATCACTTGTATATTTATTGAGTGGACTTGTATCTATCTCTGACACATTCAAAACCAGCTGGGATACTTATGTGGAGTTATTAGAGAAATATTACCCAGAAATCTTGAAATTGGTCAGGCTTTGGTAACACATTTTTGGAGGTATTCAGTGTACAGTTATTATTCTTTGACATTCTTTTTACAATTTTTGGTCATTGATGTCAAAGGGGGAGTAGTATACATGTGAAAATGAATGAAGGGTTGCATACATTAGAGGGAGTTACAGAGTTTTTGGAATTTTGGAGTATTGGAGCATTTTTCACATGAGTGTTGCCATCAATGCCAAAGGGGGAGATTTTTGGCAATTGACACTCACTTGGTTAGGTTTCATTATTTTTTCATTGATGGCAACATGATTTTGGGTTCTGGCTTCATATGGTGTATTGCCAGGCACTTCACAAACTCTACACTGGCATCAGCACCGATAGGATAGAAGATTTCTTTGGTCACCAACAATGGAGGCCGACATGGTATAGTAAAAGTCATTGGTATTGGAGGCTGACACATCTTGGATCTAGCATCAGAGACTTCTTTTAATGCTTATTCATTTATGTTATATGGCAGACATGTAATATGATATTGTATATATCCTTGTAAGCCAACATAAGGCAAAAATTTGTATAGGGTATATAGGGGAGATTGATTAGGTCATTTAATAAGACTAAGGAAATAAGGATAGACATGTGGAATGGATATATGGATGTAATGTAATGTGAAATATATCAGAGAGACTATGTATGTGAGGAATTCATCGTAAGGGTTATTCTGGTACTAAGGTTTAGGGTTTTGACTGGAACAAACAGAGCTTAAACTGGAACTGTATTTTGGCATAGGAGATGCTATACTAAGAAGTTCACACTTCTCCAGATCATTGTCTAGATTGTTATGTAGTCAGTGAGGCTCCTATTGTGATGAGGAGTGTGCTCTAGGTTGTAAGCCTTCCTACAAGTGCAAGCCCATCATATATTGTAATATCTCTTCATATGGCCAATGAATTGATATTGTGGGTCACAAATCCCACCGTGGTTTTTCCTCATTGAGGTTTTCCACTTATAAATCTATGTGTTATGGTTCTCATTTATGTGTTTTGCTTATTCTTTGCATTACTTCTTTCAATTCTGTTTATACTAGTATACTAGTTGGTGTATGAATATTTTGTTAAGGCTAAAATCTTCTATTCCGGTATAACATTGATTCACCCCCCCCCTCTCAGTGTTATTGGTTTCCAACACCAGCATCCAACGGTTTTCAATCTCAACTTTAATAATTAATGCCACTTTAGGGTGAATCTTTTGAATCTTTTGCTTCATATTTTTAGGATAAGAAATTAGGACAATGTTATGAGTGACAACCTTAGAATCTACGACAGGCATGTCAAAATATATCCAAGAAAAGCTCTCAGGGAATTCATGTAACTACTCAGCATATTGTTTTTGCTCTTCTTCGTCAAGACATTTCTCTATCTTGATGATTTTATCTTCAACACAAGGATCCACTTTGATATCAATGGTGTCATTTATTAGGAAATTTCTTTGTTGAGGAGTGTCTTTCAATTGAAGGAATTCTTTAACTATCTCATCGTTATTTCTTTCTTTCCCAAAGTAAGCTTCCACATTTAGACAATAGGGGAAACTATGATTATGGTGATAATGAGGAAGGTTGTCATAGGCTCCCAAGAATTCAGCTAAGGAATCATCAGTAGAAAAAACATCCAAAGAAAAGACACAAGAAGGGTCACAGTCAATATATTTTGGATATTTTAGTGAGAGAGAAGCAGAAATGATATTAACACTAATAGATGGTCTCTTAGAGGCTTTATTATGCTTGAAAGGATCATAACCAAGCCCAAATATCATATCATGCAAGTTGTTTTCCAAGGGAACTTTAATCCATTGTTCTTGAGCACCACATCCATTTCCATTATATCCACACCTAGCTAGGATGTGAAAACCAGGACCATAAAGGTTAGTCATTTTTGAAGAAGAAGGAGGATTTTCAAAAAGTGGAGGATCAAAATCCTCTAGACCAGATATAGGGAGATGAAATCTGAGAAGCCCCCACAAATTTATTACTCAATGGCCCAGACAAAGTAGATTGCTTTTTAGGTTCTTCTTCTTCTTTCTTCTTTTCAACCTTAGTTTCTCTAGGGGGAATTTTGTATTCCCCTACGAAAGTAGGATTGAAATCAAGGTATCCCCAATCATCTTCTACAAGAAAGTGTTCAAGAGAGAAAGTATTCTCAATCATAGAGTCAGGTTGAGAAGATTCTTCCTCAAGATTCTTAGGTCCACTTGAGGAAGTATCAAGGATCTATCTAGATATAGGAGACAGGTTTGATGAGCTAGTCATAGTAATCAGAGTAGAAGATTTAAAAGAATTGTCTAAGATAGTTGGGGAAGAATTGACTGAAGAGGATTTGGAACTTGATGTTTGTAAACAAGCTTGAAATCTCATGTCACCTAACAAGGTGTATGTTGTGAATAAACTTGATTTGCCTATGCAATGTAGAGGGAACAACTTGCATGTTATGAATCCAAGGTCTCCCTAGCAACAAGTTGTATGTCAACTCTCCAGACATGACATGGATAGGAGTAGGTAAAGTAACAAGACCTACCTTAATAGGCAAGGTGATGATACCTAGTGAAGATTTAGCAACATTATCGAAGCCATGGATGGTGAGAGAATTGAGCTTAATAAGAGATGTATCAACATTGATCTTATGAAACAAGTTAATGATACAAACATTAAGGCTAGAACTATTGTCCACTAGTGTTCATCTTATCACACTATCATTTATGATAACCACAATCATTAAGGGATCATATTGTTGTTGAATTTCACTAGAAGTTAGCTCATCTTGTGTAAACACCATCTAAGCCTTAGGTGATGTAATAGAGTGAATCAAGAAAGCCATATTATTGGATGTCACTGCAGGTGGGACATTAAACATTTTCAAGGCATCTTGTAGTATTCCATGATGAGTCGAGGAATTTTGAAGCAAATCCCAAAGGGATATCTTGGCAGGAGTAGCTTTAAGTTGTTCGACAAGATCATATTCCTTACCAAGGGTTTGTGAAATACGAGGTGCTTGAGGAAGAATGAGTTGAGGATCAGGTAGAGGAGTCAGAACAACCAAAGGAGGATTAGGTTGCCTATTTTTTCTTGTGTTATAGGTATGTGCAAGTGCATTATAATTTTCCTTAGTTAATTGTCTAGCATAGATATAAGGACTCTTAGTAGGATTCCTTCCTTGAATCGTAATGATGGGTTTGTTTGGAGTGATAAAGGAATCATGATCATACCCACCTTGAACCATTAAGATAGTTTGATTAGGAAGAGGTGAAGTTGGAATAGGACAAGCACCTTGGATAATAAAGAGTGGTTTTCTATGATCATTCACATTGATCATATTGATTAACCTTTAGATGCATTATTCTTGTTTGAAAGTTTAGGCAAAGACATAAAGTCATCAAGGACATCATCCAATAAAGCATGATCATAGTGATTGAAAGGATTATCTTTGGATTCAAAAGAAGACATAACATCATAGAGGGAATCATGGGAATCAACTATATTGCTAGATCTAGTGGAGGAGTTGATAGGAATGTATCCATGAGAGGAATCATTCTACTTATCTTTCTCATCACCACGAAATGACATAGTAACAAGGTTGATTAACTTTTGACAAAATGAGGGTTTATAAGGCTTAGTGTTCGAAACTCATCTAGAGATTCATCTGATCCACCCTTTCTAAACACAAAGGATCACTAAGAGGGGGGTGAATCAGTGATTTAAACACTTTTCTTCAATAGGGATATACTGGCAATATATAAAACAAACTGAGTGCTAACCGGTAGCTCAAACAGTGCAAACTAAGTGTGTGAGATGATTTGCTATAACATCAACATAACTCATACACAAGAATGCATCACACAACACCAGATATATGAGGAAAACCCAATGTGGGAAAAACCTCAGTGAGAATAGCTGATGGAGATCTTCTGCTCCAATCCAGCCTCACAATGTAAAAAGTCTAATTACAATTTTAGGGCACAAACCCAAGGAGCACCAACCCCTGATTTATGAGCACCAACTCAAAGGAGCACCAACCCCTACATATTTTATAGGCTACAACCTAAAGGAGCTACAACCCCTACACTAAGCACCAAATCAGTAAAAATAATATAAAACTCAGTTATACAAATGAGATCCATGTTGCAAAAGAAGTTTTGTAACCTACAATATTCTCCTCTACCGGTTTCAACCTTACTAGTCTGTGTTTCCTTCACACACTCTGGAACTTTTCTTTGTTATTGATTCTAACTTTTCTAAGTCTCCTCTCACAATATCTTCACAATTCAACTCACACTAATCACTCTTTATCAGATGTTGCTTCCTTCAAATTTTCACCTCTGCATCCTATGCTAACTTTGTCAGTTTGTTCCTTACACCAGTTTACCCTGCTTCTCCTTATCAGTACAGTCCCCTCTCATAAAAACTTCAAGTTATTTTCTCTTCAGCTTTAGATAGCAATTTCACACTTACCTTCACTCTTCAGTAGCTTTGATCACAGTCTCAAGTCATCATATTTAATCTTGAGCTTTCATGCCAAGAATCAATTCAAACTAAGGGCAGTTAGGGTTTCCATCTCCTAACCAAATATTCATCAGATCCAATCCAATCTACCTTTGATCGATCATCTACATTGAAGGAATGCATCTGTATGTGTTTTCCATCATCCAATGCATATTTGTTAAAGATAGCAATCCCGACCATGATTTTTGACCTTGAAATTCGTCGACTCATTTATGACCCAGATGTTTCCTTCTCTAGGTCCTCTTCCAATCTGATTTATTTTCTTTGATACAAGTGCCAAAAACTCCTTGATCTTTCTCTTTCATTCATTCTTCCTCAAGCTGCATCCATTTTTTATCATCTCATGATGTGTGGTTGTTTCATTAATGTTGACCAATTGTTCCAACAACTATGTCGATGAAAAATTCACCAACCTCTACATGCTTGCCACCTTAGCTCCACATGACATCACATCAATCATACACTTATCTCACTGACATAAGGTCAGTTTACACTTGAACATGCAACAAACTCATACCAACACAAGCCCTTACCGGTGAGATGTTCTCCTTCTACTAACCGGTAGTGCACACTCGACTAGTAGCACATCTTCACCTTCGATGGTTTGTGATCATTTTAACATTCTGCCTCTTCATCGTAAACAAGAAGCCAGCCTTCAAACTGATTTATGCTCTACCAGTTATCACTCAACATGCTAACACACACATGCATCTCACCTCATACGAATGAAGTCACTAATAGTCTCAATACCTACTTGTCTTCCACTGTACCAGTTGACAAGCCTTCATGTTAATCTTCCTTATGTTGGTTCAATCTTCTTCATACCAGGTTGACAAACCCTTCTGGTAGCCCGCAATACCAGCTAACATCAATGATAACTCAATGCCAAGAATCTGCCCCTTTGGAATTGATGTCAACATTGTCTATTTTGGTTTCTCTCCCCCTTTGATAGCAATGGCAAAGGGAACCTTAGTCTGACACTTATAAACTCTCCCTTGTCTACATCCAGCTAGGACACATACTCCCCATGTGTTCATGCTTCATGATTCAAGAGTCATAAGATAGTAACAGTTGTTGACTCCTCCTAAATCATACATCCTCTTATGCATTTAAGTGTTGCCAGATGGTGGGACAACTCGCATATTTCATCTCAAGTACTCAAATGGGCCCAAAGTAAGTGGCTTGGTAAATATGTCAGCAATCTATTCACCAGTTGGAACATATTCTGCTATGACCTCCTTTTCTGCTACCTTCTCCCTCAAGAAGTGATACTTGATTGCAATGTTTTTTGTTCTTGAGTGCATTACTCGATTCTTGAAGATGTTGATTGCACTTGAGTTATCACACCAGATTGGAATAGGATCTGGTATCTCCTCCTGTATGTCCTTTAATGTCTTCTTCATCCATAACACTTGTGAGAAACATGTAGCAACAACTATATATTCAACCTCAGTAGTGGATAATGACATTGAATCTTTCTTCTTGTTGTTCCATGATACTAATCGATCACCTAAGTAGAAAGCACCTCCACTTGTACTTTTTTGGTCATCAATAATTCCTACCCAATCTGCATTAGTATAAGCCTGCAAAGAGAAATCTCCTTTCTTTGGATACCACAGACCATAGCTAATAGTTCCTTGTAGATACCTAAAGATTCTTCTAACTGCTTTTAGGTGAGACTGTTTAGGAGCATCTTGGAATATTTTTACCATGCAAATAGCTTGTACAATATTTAGTCTAGATGTTGTTAAATATAATAGACTACCAATCATATACCTATACAGTGTTTTCTCAACTTTCGGTAACTCAACTAGTTTGCTCAACTTACAACCGGTAACTATGGAAGTACTTACTGGTTTGTTGTCGTCCATTTGAAATTTCTTCAGCATGTCTTTCGCATACTTGGTTTGGGAGATAAAAATTATTTTCTCCTGCTTTGAGATCTACAAACTAAGAAAATAGAACAACTCACCTAGCATGGACATCTCAAATTTTGTCTTCATCTGATCTGCAAATTCTTTGCACATGATGTCCTTGTCTCCACCAAAGATAATATCATCCATATTTACAACAACTATAATCATGTGATCTCCATTTACCTTGACAGACAAGTTGTTGTTTGCATTCCCTTTGAGGAATCCTTGCTCCTTCAAGTGTTTTTCTAACTGGGAATACCATGCTCTGGGAGCCTGCTTTTAACCATACAAGACTTTCTTTAACTAGCATACAAAACTCTCATCTTCATGCAACAAGTACCCTTCTATCTATTCCATATACACCTCTTCTTCAATATTACCATTGAGAAAAGTAGATTTTACATCCATTTGATATACTTTATATCCCTTGTAGGCTGAGAAGGATAAAAACATTCTTATTGCCTCTAACCTAGCAACCAGTGCAAAGGTTTCTTCGAAGTCGATACCTTCCACTTGAGCATACCCTTTGCAAACTAACCTTGATTTATGTCAGACTATCTTACCTTCTTCATTCATCTTGTTCTAGTAGACCCATTTGGTACCTATGACATTCTTGTTTGCTAGTCTAGGAACAAGTTCCCAAGTCTATTTTTTCTTAATTTGTCTCAACTTGTCATCCATGAAATCTACCCACTTCTAACTTTTTCTAGCTTCATCAAAAGTTTTGGGCTCTACTTCAGTCATGAGGCATAAATTTACCTACTCACTTTCTCGGGCTAATCTCCTTCTGGTCTGCATACCTTCATTCCTATCTCTTATGATTTGTTCTTATGGACAATTCTTCTGCACTATTAGGTCCCAGAGACAACTGAGAGGGGGGGTGAATCAATTGTCCAATAATTTCAAACTAAAATTAACTTAACCAAATCTTAATGCTTAATACCAGTAAACCAAACTTTATGTTGGTAGACAGTTTATTAGTTAATTGCAGTACCGGTAAATATTAATGCATGAAATAGAATGACACATAACAAAGTTATTTGTAGGTGGAAACCCTATAAGAGGAAAAACCATAGTGGGAAACCTTACCCATAATCAAATGATACTGGTGCAGATAGTATGTGTGTACAATATGGAGTCTGCACATGCAGAAAGGCCAACTACCTAGAGCTCACTGCTCAATTACAAGATGGGAGTCACACTAACTACAATTGGATGATTAAATCCAATGATAAATGTACTGCTCAGAATAGCATCTTCTTATGCTAGATTCAGTACCAGTTAAGATCTACTAGTCTCCTCAATACCTTCCTTCAATCTTCAAATGATGTATATGTGTATAGCTCTACTTATTTTTGCATATACCTTCTTATAATCCTTTTCGCATTCACATTCCCACTTTTATACTTCGATCAAATAACATCTTACATATATACTGAAGCCTAAGACCAAATGTGTAGGTCAACTTTACAAAAGATATTACAATAAAAACAATTTACAAGTAAATAAATATCCAATGCAATATCTGATACAACAGGTCATCTCAATGCATTTACAACAATAATAATTCATCTCCATAATGTGTCGTGCTGATCTGGAATAGATAAGTCTACCGGTGTATAACTTGGACCTATTTGCTGGTAACAACAAATATGCAAACCCGAATAAACAAATAACCAAATAGCCAAAACCAAGTGATTGAATAATGTCTTTGACATAACCAAGTAATCTCCAGATGATAATAGATCATCCTCAGTGTTGGTGAACAATATAACTTGTTAGTGAACCAAATACCAGTGACTGTGTAAGTCTTTGGCTTGCCGGTGAACATAACCAAAATCTCTAAGTGCTGATAAGTGTTGACAAGTGATGACAGGTGTTGACATCAATGACAAAACCATATCAACATATCCAAAATACCAACATGCACATACCAGTTGGGGATCTTTTTTGGTGCATCTTCTACCGACCCATTGTCAGATTGTTCTTCATATTTATCATTTGAATCATCAATGTAAGGTGTTGGTACAGATTTTCCTCTATGTGAGTTTTCACCTATTCTCACATATATACTCTCAACCACCTTTCTCAATCTCTTATTGTAGCATTTGTAGACTTTACTGTTGGTTGAGTATCCCAAGAAGATTCCTTCATCACTCCGGGAATCAAAAATTCCTAATCCATCAACATCTCTCTTGATGAAACACTTACTTCCAAACACTCTGAAGTGCTTAAGTGATGGTTTCCTTTCATATAATAACTCATAAGGAGTCATCCTACTGTTTACTCTTAAGTGTACTTGGTTTAATGTGTAGACATCAGTATGAACTACTTCCTTTCAGTATATATCTGGTATGTTGGCCTCATTCAACATTCTCCTAGCCATCTCCTTCACTGTCCTATTTTCCTCTCTACCACCCCATTTTGTTGAGGTGTCCTTGTAGCTGAATATTGTCTTCAGATTCCATCTCTCTCATAGTAGTCAACAAACTCATTGGAAGAAAATTCTCCACCCTGGTCTAATCTTAAGCATTTTACCCAGTACCGACTTTCATATTCTACCATCTTCTTGAAAATCTTGAATCTCTCAAATGTTTGTGACTTATTATGCAGGAAGGTTACCCAAGTCATTCTTGAGTAATCATCTATAAGCAACATGAAATACCTTTCACCGGCCAATGCTCTTGTCCTTGTTGGCCCACATAAGTCTATATGTATCAACTCTAAAGGTCTTGAGGTGTTATATTCTTTTGTTTTAAATCTAACCTTTGCTTGCTTACCTCTGACACATTCATCACAGAATGTGCTTTCCAGTTTTATGATCTGAGGTATGTTTCTCACACACTGACTCTTTCTTATCTTAACCACATTATCAAAGTTAGCATGGCCTAATCTCCGGTGCCAAAACCATCTTTCATCAACCTATCCCATCATGCATTAGGACTCATAGCATTCCTTCAGATTGTAGACATTACCATCTATCCTCTTTCCTTCTACCACAACCTGACTGGTACTCTGCTTTCTTATCTAACAATCGGTAGAGTCAAATGTAAAATTGTACCCTTTGTCACACATCTGACTTACACTTAGTAGGTTATGCTTCGGTCCTACCACATAGTACACATCATGAGCCTTGAGCTTGCCATCAATATTTAGTGTACCCCGGTCTTTGATCTTGATGGAGGAGTTATCACCAAACCGGACTGAACCACCATTCCAATCATCAAGCTTGATGAACTTTTTCTTGTCTCCGGTCATGTTATTTGAGAAACCATCATCAACTACCCACAAATTTCTCCTTTCAACATGTAGAGCAGTCTACAAAAACAAGTTGGACTCTATCTTGTTTTTCTCCTTCTCTACCCAAACTTGTTTCTCTTCTTTCTTTTCCTCTTCTGTCACTTTGTATTCCGCTTTTGTTTCTAACTTCTAATCCGGTACTATTTTCTTTTTCTTGTTAGTTCTCAACTTACAATACCTTGCTATGTGACCAAAATTTTGACACTTATAACATTTCACATTAGCATTGTAAGATGTGATGAAGGCATTCTTGTAGGGCATTTGCATATTACTCCTACATTCATAACTCTTGTGACCAAACTCATTGCAATTATAACGTGTGATATTTGTACTTTGTAATGCAGCAAATGAGTTTCTACTCTCAAAACTAGGGTTTAGATTCATCTTTCTACAATCTTCCATTTTATGACCAAATTTATTACATCGGTGACAATAACCATGGAAATTGGATACATACCGGTTAGGTTATCTTGAACCTGCAAATGACTGCCTCACTGGGGGTCTTCCTTTCATGCTCCTAACTCCGGTGAATCCCTCATGATCAACTCTTGCATTTCTCCTTGGATCTACATGTCGGTCCATTGAGTATGGCCTCTGGTTCATTGATTGTGTATACTGCTTTGTGTGGTGGTTCTGAACAGCATTTGCATATTTCTTCTTACCAGTATCCTTGCTTACCGTGAATGTCTTCTTCTCTTCATCTTCATTTGAAGAAGTGAATTGTATCTCCTTCCCAGATGTGTCTTTGTTGTTTGAACTTTGTCCTTCTTCAAAACCTAACCCATCAGTATCTTTAGAATGCTTCTATTTGCTCAACATCTTATCTAGGGATTCAGTGATGCCTTCATATTTGCTTCTCACTTTTATTTATTCCTGACTTTTCTCTAATTCCTTCTAGAGTTTCACTGTTTCTTCTTCCATATTCTGATGCTCCTTTTCTTTTTCACTCAGACTGGTACTAGTGTCTTCACAGATCCTTTTGGCTTCTTCTAGTTGGAGTTTGAGATCTACAATAGTTTTCTTGGACACTTCAAGAGATTGCTCCAACAACTCTTGTTCTTCAGCTACAACCCTTTTTACCTTCTTCAAATATCTTCTTATTTTATTTAGCTCATCCAAGGCACTAATGAGTTTTGCTTCTAGATCTACTTCTCCTTCCTCTTCTTCTTCTTCTTCTTGTACCGGGACATCTTGGGCCATAAAAAGGTTTCCTTTGATTTCATTGTCACTGCAACAATCATTAGAGGAACTATCATCATCTGAGGTATCATTTTCATGAGTGTAGAGACTGCTCTATTTCCATTTTTCTCTTTTACCATACTGGGGAGAACTCTTCTTCTTGTCTTTACTAGTAGATCTGCTACCACTTGAATGATCATCTACACCATAAGGACATTTGGCAGAAAAGTGTCCAATCTTCCCATAATTGAAGCATTTCAAAGATAGTTTCCCTTTGTACTTCCTAGAACCTCTTTTTAGTCTTCTCACAAAGTTGGCCATAATTTCATCAAAGTCTTCACCTATTGCATCATGAGTAGACTCTTCTTTTCCTTTTCTTGATGTTTTCAAAGCAGCTTCTTTCTTTACAGCCTCAGTACTAGCAGTCCTCATCTCATAAGCAGTTAGGGAACCATACAAATTATCAATTGTAAATACTTTCAGATCTTTTGCTTCTTCTATTACTGAGACCTTTGTATCATACTTATATATAAGAGATCTAAGTACTTTCTTCACTATCACCTCATCTTTTATTTCTTCTCCAAGTCCTCTAATGGTGTTTGTTGTTTCATTAATCCTTTGGAGATAGTCAGTAATCTTCTCTTCATATCTCATCTTTAAACCCTCAAGTTGTGCTCTCAATGTTTGTAACTTGGCTTCCTTGACTTTAGCATCACCTTCAAATATCTTCTACAACTTATCCCAAGTTTCTTTGGCAGAGAAGTAGTGCATGACTTTAACAAACTCATTATCAGATAACCCACTAAGAATGGCATTTTTAGCTTTAGCATTGTTCTCATATTCCTTCTTATCATCTGGATTATTTGGGGGATTATTAGGGACTGTATACCCATTCACAACCGACATCCATACATCACAGCCTAGAGAGGACAAATAGGTTTCCATTCTTCTACTCCAAAATGCATAGTTGACACCATCAATCATAGGCGCTTTTGAGGAGGTAGATTCATTTCTTGCCATTGTGATAACCTGATAAGATCTACCCAAGATAGAGAACACTTTGACAAAACAAGGTACCTAGGCTCTGATAACAATTGTTGGGCATAATGGATCACTAAGAGGGGGGTGAATCAGTGATTTAAACAATTTTTCTTCAACATGGATATACCGGTAATATATAAAACAAATTGAGTGCTAACCGGTAGCTCAAACAATGCAAACAAAGTGTGTGAAATTATTTTCTATAATATCAACATAACTCATACACAAGAATGCATCACACAATACCAAATATACGAGGAAAACTCAATGTGCAAAAAACCTCGGTGAGAATAGTTGTTGGAGATCTTCTGCTCCAATCTAGCCTCATAATGTAAAAAATCTGATTACAATTTTAGGGCACCAACCCAAGAGCACCAACCCCTGATTTATGAGCACCAACTCAAAGGAGAAACAACCCCTACACAATTTATAGGCTACAACCTAAAGGAGCTACAACCCCTACACTAAGCACCAACTCAATGAAAACAATATAAAAATCAGTTATACAAATGAGATCCCTGTTGTAAAAGAAGTTTTGCAACCTACAATATTCTGCTCTATTGGTTTCAACCTTACTAGTCTATGTTTCCTCCACACACTTTGCAACTTTTCTATGTCTCCTCTCACAATAACTTCACAATTCAACTCATACATATCACTCTTTATCAGATGTTGCTTCCTTCAGATTTTCACCTCTGCATCCTATGCTAAGTCTATCGGTTTGTTCCTTACACTGGTTTACCCTACTTCCCCTTACCAACATTGTCCTCTCTCATTAACACTTCAAGTGTTTTTTCTCTTTGGCTTCAAACATAAATTTCACACTTACCTTCACTCTTCAGTAGCTTCGATCGCAGTCTCAAGTCATAATATTTAATCTTGAGCTTTCATGCCAAGAATCAATTCAAACTAAGGGCGGTTAGGGTTTCCTTCTCCTAACCAAATCTTCATCAGATCCAATCCAATCTGCCTTGGATCGATCACCTGCATTGGAGGAATGCATCTGTATGCATTTTCCATCATCCAATGCATATTTGCTAAAGATAGCAATCCCAACCAAGATTTTCAGCCTTGAAATCTGTCGACTCATTTATGACCCAGTTGTTTCCTTCTCAAGGTCCTGTTGCAATCTGATAACTTTTCTTTGATCCATGTGCCAAAAACTCCCTGATATTTCTTTGTCATTCATTCTTCCTCAAGCCACATCAATTTGTTATCATCCCATGATTTGTGGTTGTTTCATTAATGTCAACTAACTGTTCCAACAACTATGTCAATGAAAACTTCACCAACCTCTGCATGCTTACCACCTCAGCTCCACATGGCATCACATCGATCATACACTTAGCTCACCAACACAAGGTCGGTTTACACTTGAACATTCAACAAACTCATAGTGGCATAAGCCCTTACTAGTGAGACCTTCTCCTTCTGCTAACCGATAGTGCACACTACACTGGTAGAACATCTTCACCTTCAATGGCTTTTGATCATTTTAACATTTTGCCTCTTCACCATAAACATGTAGCTAACCTTCAAACCAGTTTATGCTCTACCGAGTAACACTCAACATGCTAACACACACATGTATCTCACCTCATACCGATGAAGTCACTGATAGTATCAATACCTACTTGTCTTCCACCATACTGGTTGACAAGCCTTCATGTTAATATTCCTTATGTCGGTTCAATATTCTTTATACTGGATTGACAAACCCAATTAGTAGCCTATAATACCAGTTGACATCAATGACAACAAAATGCCAGCAATCCTTACTAAAATCATAATCAACAAAATTGCATACATCATCAAAAGCATAAACTTCCTGCAAATAGAAATCTGACATTTTGGAATAAAAATTGCACGAAACTTAAACACACAATGCAAGGAAAATGAAAGAAACCTATCTCTTTTTTTTCTTTTTCTCGTTTTTCTATTTTTCTTTCTTTTATGTTTTAAAAGCAAATGAAATAAACTAGATCTATATCTAACAATGCAATGAAATTGTATTCATGTCGGGTTCACCAAAGATGTGTAGGGGAAAAAGTGAGACTAAGTATGGAAACCCTAATCCCACTCTCATACACACTCATGGAATACGAAAGAGCCTAGGGAGGTAACACACATCTGCTACTTCTTTTGAGAAAGAAATTCTTGGATTACCTCTTAGGTTTTCTATTTCTTTGTTGTAAATGAGAGAGAGGAATGATGCGAAATGCAATCTAACCTAGAAAGCAAGTAAGCAAGCCAATCCTAATCCGAGAATACAGATCAAAGAACAACTGATACACTGTTGAAAAGTACAGATCAAAAAGAAAAATCAGAGGTGCACCTCTGTCTGAAATCTGAGTAGAAATGTCTAGGACTAGGGTGCCATGCCACTATCCTGATTATGCAATTTTGGATTTGAAACTGACAGGAGGGATTATGATATCTGCAAAGTACTATTCTGTCAAGTCCTACTGATAGAGGGTAGGACAATGGCACCATTCCACTATCCTAGGTAGGACTAGGGTGCCACACCCTTGTCCTTCATAAATTTTTGCAGGTCTGAGACTTTTGGTTGGTGTTGATTCCTTTTCCATATATGAAACCGCCTCCAGATGCCTGTTTCTGCACCTGCAACTAAAAATAGAAGGTTTGGGGTGGCTATATATGGTTTTGCCTTAGTCAAACACCTGTGTTGGTGATTTCCACCTCCACAAATAGTGGATAATGTACTTAAAATGTGTGTGCAACAACCTTGTGTGTATGCAAGATCCTAAGAATGAAAGTAAACAACCTAGAGAAACCCTAAAGAGTAAACCATAATTGCTTATAATTGACAAATTAAATGATCTAAATCCACAATGCAAATTTATCTAAACCATGAATATGAATCAAAATGAAGTTTATGCAAAGATATGAAAACAACATGAAACCATACCCAACCCCAAGGGAGAGGTACAAGCCAATCGTCGGTTGGTTATCTCTTATTGCTCTTCTACATCTTCAAAAGCCCCCAAGATAAAATGATGATTGATGAATGTTTTATGGATGAATGTTGAATGTTGTTGAAGACTTCAAAGATCTTCTCTTTCACTACAAAGAAGGCTCTAATGCTCCAAAAACCTGTCCTTAGATTCTTAGAAGAAGACCCCTTCAAATGAAAAAAGAGAGCTCTCAAGTATGAAACCCTAGATCTTAATTTCATGTGTAGGCCAACCTAGGATTTGAATTTCCTGCTGATATTTTGGGGTTAAGCATTATCATATCATAGGATTGTGTTGGTGTAAATAAATATTCATTATGGATATTACTACACTTTACTTAAGTTAACTTAGGATAATGCATCTCTTCATAGTTTGGATTTGAGACACTTAGGGAAGTGTGCACATAGGGATAGAGCTTGTAGGAGAAATTCCACCTTTTGTGGTGTTGTTTTGTTGTTACACTCCACATTCGGTGGATCATCCACCTCTTGTGGGATATTATATTATTTCTCCTACCTACCCCTAGTATTTCTTACCTACCCTTGTTTCTCATTGAGCCACATGTCATGATTGTGTTCTTGTACATCCATATGGCCTTGCCTATATAAGAAGGCTTATATTCATTGTATTGGTGAATCCAGTTGATCATTTTCATATTGATGAGAATACAGTTTGTTCTTGTCATTCTTTTGTCTCTATTTTTATACTTTTCATTGTGCCCTTGATCTTGGCAAAATCTCACATGGTATCAGAGCCATTGGGGCTTCATTGATTGGTTTTTAGAGACATCATGGAAGGCTTCTATTTTCAGATCTAAGAGGCTGTGTTTTTTGGAGGCATCTTAGAGTGTTTTCAACCTCACCATTGCATCTGGGAGGCCGTTTCCATAAAAATCGACTATAAATTCGACCTATTTTGGCAAAAATCAATTTTTGGGTGTGGAAATTTTTTTTTGCCCAATTCAGGCGGTACAATACGGAATTTTCAGATTTTTTTCAAAAAATTGGAAAATTATTTTCCAGTTTGAAATTTATTTATTTATTTATTTTTAAAAAATTTGAAAATTATTTTTGGAATCCGTACCTTCTGCCTAGTCAGTAGCGCACAGTCAATGCCCAGTCAACAGCACCCAGTCAACATTTTCTTTGGAAATTTTTAGACCCCTCTCCATTGAGCAGTTTGAATTTTTGCGTCAACTTTGGAGGCCCATAACTTGATCAATTTTTCTCCTTTTTGGGTGCAATTTTTTTTGTTTTGGGCTAAGTTTTTGTGTTCTTCGTAGTGGTGTGGTTATTTTCTAGTTTTGGTGTATAGGGTTTTCAGAATTTTTAGATTCTCTCAGCTGTACGTGTCCAATCCTTAATTCTACAACTTCAAAGGCCTCATTTGAGCTCATACGACCTCCTTTTCAGGTGCCATTTTTTTGAAAGTGCATGTTTTTTCATCTAATTTCATAATCTATGATCAAATTTCAGAGATTTTAAGTAGAAATTCTGCTTTCAGATATTGGTCTTATTTGGCCTATTTGGTACTTGTAAATTGCTTGGATCTTAGTTTAGATCTCTTGAATTGTTAGTTTGAGTCTCTTTTGGCCTTTTTGAGGCAGTTGTAAAATTGAAATCAGAAGTCCACTTTGCCATTTTTTGCAAGTGGCCCATTGTACATGCACTAAGTATAAAGTGCCAAATCATCACTTTTGGAGGGGTTCTTTGATTGAGTGAATTTGGGGGGGGTGTCTTGTGTGATTATGTCTCTCTTTCCTTGTGCTCTTTCATTTTTGTTGCATTGAGTCCTCATAAATTTCCACCTTTAACTCCACATAATTATGCATCATGGAAAATTAAAGTATGGAGCAAATTAATGGAAAAAGGTCTCATGCATTACATAGATGGAACAATAGCAGCACCACCTGATCCTAAGGCTGATCCTAATACTCAGTTAGAATGGCTCACTAAGAATTGCATGTCTCTTGGAACTTTGCGCAAGTATGTATCAGATGACCTCATCTTTCATATTGAAAAGTGTACTACAATCAAAGATGCTTGGAATATGTTTCAGAAATTGTATGGTCAAGTTGATGAAATCAGAGGTTATAAGATTGACAATGAGCTCACCAGCTTGGATCCCAAGAGTTTTGATACAATCCAAGATTATGTCACCAAAGCAAATGAGGTAAGAGCAAAGCTTAAGGATTGTGGAATTGACAAAAAGGATGCTCAGTTGATATTCAACTTGTTGGACAAGCTTGCACCAGAATATGCAGCATTTGTGTCTAGCTTCCAAACTCATCATTTGATAGTGGGGAGTTCCTATGTTATGCCTTCATTTGATTCTTTCACAAAAAAGTTGATATTGGAACAATCTAAGTTGTTGAACATGGGGTTTCTCAAGTCTTCAAAGTCCAAGGCTTTGGTGGCTAATCAAGGGAATCAAGGAAGTCAAGGCAAAGATTCCAACAAGAAGAAGAAGCAATCTAAGTAACAGCCACAATAGGAAAAAGGACAATCATCCTCTCCATCACAAGGCAATTTTTCATCCTCTTCCAAGAAGGGGACACCACCTAAGAAGGATAAGCCAACTTGTGCATATTGCAAGAAGTTTGGTCATGATGAGCATTGATGCCACACAAAGAAAGTTGATGAGTTAACTAATCTTCTTAAGAAAAACAACATCAACTTGCCATCTGCCTACACAAAGAAGGATTCATCTTCTTCCTCTTCCTCATAGTCTAAGGGAAAAGGGAAAACATTTGTGGCTACAACAAGTTCTTCACAGTAGTGGATACTTGACTCAGGTGCCTCATATCACATGGGTTCTACAAAGGAGCAGTTTTCTTCATTGGAGCCATCTAAGGTACCTCGCATTTACATAGGTGATGATACACAAGTAGAGGTTGAAGGCAAAGGTTCAGTTGACATGGATGATGGAACATTTGAGAATTTTCTCTATGTTCCTAACTTGTCTACCAACCTTCTCTCTATCTACCAAATCACTCACTATGGGAATGGGAAAAAGGTTGAGTTTACACCAGATTCAGTTATGGTAAAGAAACTTGATGATGATGCCTTGGTAGCAGTGGGACAAGTCAATGACAACTCAAGGCTTTATTCATTCTCCCACTTTGTGCTAAGTTCACCTTCTAGGGCCTTTCTTACTCTATTCAAATTCAAAAGGTAAGCTATGGCATGAGCAGTTTGGTCACCTCAACTACCGCTATCTTCAGCAGCTCAACACTAAAGACATGGTCACACATCTACCTCAAATCAATTTTTTAGAGGGTGTATGTTCAGGTTGTTCCATGGGCAAGCATCCCAAGGAAAAGTTTGATAAGGGGAAAGCTTGGAGAGCTTTGGAAGTTCTTCAACTTGTTCACAGTGATGTAGCAGGTCCATTTCTAGTACCTTCATTTAGTAAGGCCTGCTATGTCCTCACCTTCATTGATGACTACTCCCGCTTCACTTGGGTCTAGTTTCTTATTCATAAGAGTGAAGTATTTGACAGATTTCAGGACTTCAAGACTCGTGTGGAGAAGCAATCTGGGAAAGTGGTGAAGATTCTTCGTATAGATAATGGAAGGGAATATGTGAACAAGAGACTTGAAGATTTTTGTACATTTGAGGGGATTGATATTCAACATTCTATAGCATACACTCCACAGCAGAATGAATTTGAATAGAACTCTCAAAGAAATGGCTAGCTGTATGATTCATGCACGTTCTCTTGATCCCACTTTTTGGGCTGAGGCTATTAGTTGTGCCACACACATCCAAAATCGGGTTCCTCACAAAGCTTTGCAAGGTATTACTTCTTTTGAGGCTTGGGCTGGTAGGAAACTGATTGTTAGACATTTCAAAGTCTTTGGGTGTCCAGCATGGGCTTGCATACCTCAATAGAAATGCAAGGCATTGGAACCTCAGAGTCGGCCTTGCATATTTGTTGGATATCTTGAGGGTGTTAAGGCATATAGACTGATGGATCTTGAGACACATGAGGTGTTCATTGAGAGGAGTGTTCACTTTGAAGAAAGCTCTCCTAGCTTAGCCTCTCTACCTCCTCCACCTTCCTCCATTGTGGATAGTGATGCTAGTGATTCAGATGATGAGACTCCTTCCACTCCAACTCATAGGGTTACACCTCCACAGGGTCCACTTGTAGTTGAGGAGCCTCATTCTCCACCTCCACCTCCACCTCGTTGGGCTCGACAGACACTTGAGTTAGCGGGTTCTCTTGTTGGGGATCCTTCAGATACATGGAGGACTCGATCACAACATTAGGATCTTCCACATGTATTCATTGCTACCACTTCCAATCCACAGACATTTCGGGAAGCATCAGGGGTTCCTGAGTGGGACCAAGCTATGGAGGAAGAGTATAGTTCCTTGATGAGGAACAACACATGAGATTTAGTCCATCTCCCTAAGGGGAGAAATATGGTTCGATGTAAGTGGATCTATCGGACCAAGTATCCAGTAGATGGTAGTGTGGATAAGTACAAGGATCGTCTTGTTGCGAAAGGTTTCTCCCAGGTAGCAACTGTTGACTATACTAAGACCTTTGCACCCGTAGCCAAGATGAACTCCATTCACTTAACACTTGCTATTGCTGCAGCTCATGGTTGGGTTGTACATCAGATGGATGTGTAGAGTACTTTTCTTCATGGTGATCTTGATGAGGAGATTTATATGGAGTAGCCACAAGGTTTCATCCAGGATACTTCCTTGGTTTGCAGACTAAGGAAATCTCTCTATGGCCTTAAGCAGGCCCCCAGGGCTTGGTATGCCAAGATGGATTCCTTTCTTCTCTCTACAGGGTTCACT
The DNA here is from genome assembly GCF_030272615.1 of Cryptomeria japonica. Classification (NCBI taxonomy): domain Eukaryota; kingdom Viridiplantae; phylum Streptophyta; class Pinopsida; order Cupressales; family Cupressaceae; genus Cryptomeria; species Cryptomeria japonica. Next base: position 228,035,374 of record NC_081406.1, read on the forward strand.
AGGTGTCATTCCGATCCAAATGTCTACATTTTGTGACAGGATGACTCTCACTTGATACTTGTGCTCTATGTTGATGACTTGATCATTATAGGGAGTACTGCATCCATCATTAGCAGGGTCAAATCTGCTTTGCATGACAGATTTTCTATGACTGACTTGGGTCTTTTGCACTACTTTCTCGAGATAGAGATTTCACAGTCACCTTATGGGATTACACTATCACAGCCCCAAGTATGCTCTTGATCTACTTGCACGCTTTCATATGGCTGATTGTAAGCCTGCACCGACTCCCTTTCTTTCTAGAGTCAAGCTTGAGGCTCAGTGTTCTTCTCCACCAGTTGATGCCACTTTGTATCGTCAGCTTGTGGGTAGTCTCATCTACTTGACCCATACACACCTTGATATTTCATTTGCAGTTGGCATGGTTTCCCGCTTCATGCAGGAACCACATGAGCTTCATTGGAAAGCCACCAAACACATCCTTCATTACATCTAGGGTACACATCACTATGGGATTCACTATGTAACAGGCACAAGACTTTGCTTGGTTGGTTACATAGACTCTGATTGGGCTGGCGATCTTGATGATCATAAGTCTACTTCTGGTTATATTTTTCACCTTGGTTCAGGCCCCATTTGTTGGTAGAGCAAGAAGCAGCATGCTATTGCTCTTTCTTCGACTGAGGCTAAGTATTGAGGCATTGTTAATGCAGTGACTGAGACCATTTGGCTTCAACAGATTCTCACAAAGTTTGGGTTCACCACTCCATGACCGACAATTCTACATTGCGACAATCAGAGTACTATTTCTATCTCAAAGAACCCACTCCACCACCAGCAGACCAAACACATCGAGATTCATATGCACTATATCTGAGAGCTGATTCAGGAGCCGATCATTGATTTGCAATATTGTCCTACAGTGGAGTAGGTTCGAGACATATTCACCAAACCTTTCACTGAGAGTAAGTTCTAGTAGTTGCGAGCTCTCTTGGGGGTGTGGGATGTGTCATTAGGGGGGGTTAGCTGACTTCTCCTTCCTCTCTTATGGGCAGGACTTTTTCCTCCTTGAGGTTTTGTCCTTCTTCTTTGAGAGTCTTTTGTACTTTCATCTCTCTTTTGGGGGAGGGGGGGGGTGAGGTTTCTCGTTGGGTTTTCTCCTTTTCTCTGTTTGTGAGAGATTGCATTGCATGGTTTTGCTTGCATTTGCATATTGTACATGGGTACCTATCATGGACTAGTAGCCGAGACCCATCTTGCATTATTGACTTGAGTCTTCATTCCCCTAAGTTGCACTTAAGGGGAGGTGTTGGTGTAAATAAATATTCATTATGGATATTATTACACTTTACTTAAGTTAACTTAGGATAATGCATCTCTTTGTAGTTTAGATATGAGACACTTAGAGAAGTGTGCACATAGGGATAGAGCTTGTAGGAGAAATTCCACCTTTTGTGGTGTTGTTTTGTTGTTACACTCCACACTCGGTGGGTCATCCACCTCTTGTGGAATATTATATTATTTTTCCTACCTACCCCTAGTATTTCTTACCTATCCTTTTTTCTCATTGAGCCACATGTCATGATTGTGTGCTCGTACATCCATATGGCCTTGCCTATATAAGAAGGCCTATATTCATTGTATTGGTGAATCCAGTTGATCATTTTCATATTGATGAGAATACAGTTTGTCCTTGTCATTATTTTGTCTCTATTTTTATACTTTTCATTGTGCCCTTGATCTTGGCAAAATCTCACAGGTTGTGTTCCCAAAATTTCAGGAAAAAAGTCGCGGACCATGTGCATTCTTGCCATGGTCCGACCAACTTTTCACCAAATTTTTGGGGTTGTTAGATATGATGATATTAGAGTGCATCCCAAAATTACAACTAATTTCGAGGAGTTTTGATATGTGAAATCGGGCCTAAACAGTCAAAATAAGACATAATTAGGGTTTATGATTAAATGATTCATTGGAGGAATAAAATGAAAAGGGGCATGCTTAGGGTAAAGGGCCCAACTTTATAATGTGTAAAGTGATGAGACATGACCTTATATTTAATTAAATTAATTAATAAAATGCTTAAAGGGGAATGACAAATGCAATATGAAAGACACACTAAGGTGGGTGCTAACCTAAGTGTGAAATTGTACCACCCTATCAAGGGTGTACAATTTACGACACTACAAGGTCATACTATTCCTTCTACTTTAGTTGTTGCAGAGAAAACCCAAACACATTCAGGAACAGTTGTTGCAGATTCATGAGAAGAAACTAAAATAGTTGTTGCAAGTTCAGAGACAACACTGCGGCACAATAGACTTGGGCATATGAGTGAAAAAGGTATGAAGGTAATTCATTCTAGAAAGGTTTTACTAGGTTTGAAGTGCATTAATATGGATTTATGTGAAAGTTGTGTGTATGACAAGCAAAAGAGAGTTAGTTTTCTCAAGGATGGGAAGCAAAAGAAAGATGAAAAATTGGAGCTTGTGCATACAAATGTATGGGGAACGACTCAAGTATCTTCCCTCAATGGCTCTTGGTATTATGTTACATTCATAGATGATGCAACTGGGAAGGTTTGGGTTTACTTCCTTAGGCAAAAATCTAATGTATTTGAAACATTTAAGAAATGAAGAAGTTTGGCTGAAAATGAGATAGGTAAAATATTAAAATGTCTCAGATCTGATAACAGTGGTGAGTATTGCAGAAAAGAATTTGAATATTATTGATCCATTAACAAAATTCATAGGTAGAAAATAGTTCCAAGAACTCCACAAGAAATTGGAGTGGTTGAGCACATGAATAGGACAATAATGAAGCGCGCAATGTCATGCCCAAAATTTAGGGCAAAAACGGAATGATTTTTTTTTTAAAAACTAGTTAATTAGCAAGTTCGCTCCCACGACAAGCGTTAATACATTTTCCATATCTATATTTGAGCTAATTCTGAAACGAACCAAGCATCGATTATCGTTTAATTTTATTTGCGGAAATCTAACATGTTTAATTTTATCTCCACGAGATACCTAGTCATTAAATTTTATTAAATCAATCACGTTAAAGAAATAGGAGAGGAAGATTAATTCAATCTCCAATATGACTATAGAGTCTAAACTTCCATTTTAAAATTTTAATGCTCTAACTAAATTAACTAGGGCAAAATTAAGTATTTATCACACTAAATACATCTAAAATTATAAGACTAGGCTTTATTCTTAAATTTATATATTTCTCTTTCTTTTACTTCCTATTAGTAATCATACGGAGGTATTTAAATATTTAACTCTCTCTATATATATATTAATCCTTTAAAAATATCTTTCCAATATAATAGTCAATATTTTTCCAACCCTAATTAGGGATTCTTTTTTTTATATAAAAGGCATCTAATCAAATTAAATTTAACATATTATTTTACTTACTTACCCTAGCTCTACCCGGGCTAGGGTTTAATATTTTTGATACCATAACTCATAGGGCCGAATGTCCATGGCCGCATTGGATTTGATGCAGGGTCGACAGTGTTTAAAAATTCATGACGGGTTGAGCAAGGGAGGCGAACCAAGCACCGCCCACTGTGTGGTGACATAGTGGAGCACTGGGTGCCGCCCACTGTGTACCCACACAGTGGTGGTGCTGGGCGCCGCGCCACTGTGTGGCCACATAGTGGTGGCGTTCGGTGCCTCCCACTATGTGGTCACACAGTGGTGGCATTTCGGTGCCGCCCACTGTGTGTTCACACAGTGGGATGCGGCCGATACCCGCACAGCCTGAAACCCCCTTTTTTTAATTTTATATATATATATATATTTCTCAGAGCTAATATAATATGCAAAAAAAATTTATAAAAGACACAAAATAATAAAGAAACCTCATAATGTTAAATATATATATATATATATATATATATATATATATATAGGTAAATGAACTTAGGCTCTCTTTTTCATTTGTTTTATGAATATAGGGATTTAGAAGAAATTTCTAAGTATTTAACACTCTGTTTTCTTTTCTTTTCTGAGTATTATCCAAGGCAAAATTTATGATATTGCTGGAGATGAATAAATTTAATAAGATACAACAAGGTAATAGTTATAGATTTATAACTTACAATAAAATGATCATAGAAATCAATAACTTAATAGCAACTAAAAAAAAAAAAGCTAAAGTTTAATAAACTCAAATTTAGAAATTAGAAGAGATGAATGCTTTGATTTTTTTATTCTTAAACTTCATTGTGAAATTTCATTCTTGTTACTATTATTTTCTAGGATCAAAAGAAAACTTAGATCTCCCAATAGAAAAATAAACTGCAATATTCACCTTTAAAACAACATGCATTCTTTCATTATAATATTAACAATAAATACTATCCATATTTTTTTAATTTTTTTTTTGCAAGTAGAATGAAGGTAAAAATTAATCAAAAAGTTGATTTCCTTTTATATTTCAAACAAATCTTTTGCATGCAAATCAAGCAACCCTTTCTCTTTTCAAAGTAGAAAATAGAAGCATATCTGGCTTTTTACAACTCTTTCAATATTCTGCAACTTTACAAGATGTTTCTTTATTTAACTATAATACTAAATCTTATGTCCTATTTCAAAATTACAACTTGCCTCTCATTCAACGAATGAGGTATATTTCTACTAACAAATTTAAACAAATATCTGCAAATGGATTTAAGTATCTTCAACAATAATCTTTTGCATCTTATCACTGTTCCTATTCTCTTCTCCTGACTTTCCTACATAATAAAACACAATATGACCACAGAGTGCTCACCTCCTAGCCTAGGCTCACTGGTAGCCACCCCTAAGCTCGGAGAACCAATTCCTAGACGGGTAACAAACAGGCAAACACATAGAAGGCAAAATACATACAAACTTTCAGACACACTCCCAACTTGGCTTCACAGCACCACACTTTGGTGGTGATCTTTTCAAGGGTGGTAGTGGACCAATACCCTGAGGAGAACTGCAAGTATGGAAAAACAAGTAGCCACCTCATGGCACAATAAATACATCAAGAATCTCAACCCCATATTCCTTATGCCCCCCAAAGGCATTCTAGCCTTATATCCCTCCTTATGACCCCCATTGCACAAACAGGCCATGCAGCAAGGGTCACACAATGATCCCTTGTGATCGCTCTCAAATGAGAGTCTCTCACTCGAGGGTTGTCACTGCTACCACCCACAAGATCCTCTTCTCTCCCAAGAGTAAGAGGTCTTGAGAAAACTCCCAAAACACAACAAAGCATAATGCAAGATTTTCAAATGAAATTCTAAAACAAGACATACAAAAACACAGATTTCTTTCACCAATCATACACTCAAACACATGCAAGAAAATAACCATTTTAAAGAATAACCAAACCAACCTTAATCTTCCCAATGGTAGTTTTGATATTTGAGGAAGAGCTGCCCAATCCACGAATCTTCTTTCTTCTACCCTTAGTCAATTTTTTTTCTATTCCAAACTATTATTTTCTTTTCAAAGTTTCTCTTGTCTCCAAAAATGGAGAGTGGGTGATTACCCTCCAATTTCTCAAAATCTTGCTTAAGAAGCTCATTCTCTGAGTTCTCACAAGTTTCTAAAAAAAAACCAAAAAATAAAGAAAAGTAGAATGCAAAAAGACTCTCATTCGAATAGGAAAAATCTCATTTAGTTTTAAACTTCTAATTTTCAATTTTCGCACATCTCAAAAAAGCCAATTTTTAAATCGTTAAAAAAATCATTAAAAAGTAGAAACTTGCCTAAAATTACCCCTAACCCTTAGGTATACCTTATGGGCTTTAGGAAACCCTATTAAACTACCCCTAGGTGTTCATTTAACCCATTTTAAACCCCTCTGAAGTTTATTTTCGGGTCAAACATATATTGACCACTCCAAAGATTATATTCCCAAAGCATTTATGACAACACATTATATTATTTAAGAAAAACTATAGTTAAACACTTTCCCACCAAGAGACACAAATAAAACATTTAAATTTAAATCCACATGTGTCAAGTGACACAAATAAAACACTTTTACAAATTAAAACATGGAATTGTCTCTTGTGGTTTTTACACATTAAATTAAATAACACTTAACACTCATGCAGGATATACTATTACGAATAAAATACAACACGAACGGGGTGTTGTCTCTCCAAATAGACAACCCCTGGCTTACAAACGTACATAAGTCTAGGTTTGGTTCTCCGTAATTTCCATGGTCACATGGTAAATTTCCTGTGCATCTCAATTTACACATTAGTACTTTCAAATATCCACATATAATATAATTCAAAGGAATAACAATACACATCATCACTTGCATACAATTTTCATTTGCATAGATTAAATACATCTTTTATCAAGCAAAATTCTCATAAACAATTTCATCCCAATTCACATAAACTTAACCATACATCATAGTAAAGTCCTGCAAATTCAATAACGACATCTATCATTGCAATATCATCTTATCTAACAATCGTGTCATATAAGTAAAATCATCAAATCATAGCAATGTTATCCAAAACCTGAAATCATATAAGTTCTAAGTCTCAAAATGCATCAAAATAAAGTATCCATAATAGTCTAAATATAAAATCCACTGAATGTCAGACTGAGTCGAGGTGAGGCCTCACACACAAGGAGCATGAGATTGCATGTTGGCCTGCCTTTAAACATGTGGGAAGAGGCTGTAAATATTATTGCATATTTAATTAATAGAGGTCCTTCAGCTCCTTTTGGTTGTGGTATTCTAGAGGAGGCATGGACATGTAAGAAGGTGAGTTATTCTTTTCTCAAAACCTTTGGATGTGAGGCATTTTGACATGTAGATTTTGAAAGTAGAACCAAGTTGGATGCAAAATCAAAAAAAGGTATTTTTGTTGGATATGGCATTGATGAATTTGGTTATAGGCTTTGGGATGTTGAAAATCTGAAAATTGTGAGAAGGAGGAATGTTGTATTCAATGAGAAGGTATTGTACAAAGATTAGTTGTAGCAACATGAGAAGAAAGAAAAGGATTTTGTTGTGCTAGATGATATTCTAAATAGTAATGTTCCAATGGTTCCTCATGCTTTGCAACAACAACTAGAAATACCACAAACTCTAGTGAATGTTAGATGGTCAACAAGGCTAAGTAGACCTCCTCACAGGTTCTCTCCCTCTTTGTATTCTATTTTGTTAATAGATGTTGGTGAACCAGAAGGATGTGATGAAGCTATGCAAGTGGATACAAAGGTTCAGTGGGAGCTTGCCATGAAAGAAGAAATGGACTCCTTACACAAAAATCAGACTTGAAAATTATGTAAGTTGCCTATAGATAAAAAGGATTTACAAAAAAAATGGGTTTATAGGCTGAAAGAAGAAGATGGAGGTAAGCATAGATTTAAAGCTAGGCTATTTGTTAAAGGATTTGCACAGAAAAAGGGAATTGATTTTGCTGAGATTTTTTCTCTAGTTGTTAAGTTGACTTCTATTCATACTGTTTTAAGTATTGTGGCTGCTGAAGATTTGCATTTGGAACAACTAGATGTGAAAACTGCCTTTCTCTATGGTGGTTTTGAGGAGGAGATATATATGGAACAACCCCAAGGATTTGAGGTCAAAGGTAAGGAGAAATTAGCATGCAAATTGCAGAAGAGTTTATATGGATTTAAACAAGCACCTCAGCAATGGTACTTGAAATTTGATAGTTTTATGGTTGAGAAAGGCTACAACAGGTGTAATTATGAGCATTGTGTTTATTTTAAGATGTAGGTAATGACAGCTACATTATTTTGTGTTTATATGTTGATGACATGCTTGTAGTGGGGTCTAACATGAATCACATTAGAGAGTTAAAACAATAGTTAGCAAAATATTTTGCTATGAAGGATTTGGGGGCAGCAAAACAAATCCTTGGTATGAAAATTTGCAGAGATAGGAAGAACAAACAATTGACTCTATCTCAAGCTAAATATGTTGAAAAGGTGTTGCAGAGATTTTGTATGAATATTGCAAAAGCTGTCAGTACACATTTGCCTCGTCATTTGAAATTGACTAAGGAGATGTGTCCAAAGACACAAGAGGAGAAAGACAAAATGTCCAAGGTACCATATTCTTCACCTATAGGAAGTTTAATGTACGCCATGGCATGCACGAGATCAAATATTGCACATGTTGTTGGAGTCGTAAGTAGGTATATTAGTAATCGTGGATTGGAGCATTGGAATGTAGTAAAATGGGTTCTCAGGTATTTGAGAGGTACATTCAATAAGCATTTATGTTTTGGGGGCTCTAATACTGATTTAGCAGGTTATTTAGACTCAGACTTGGCAGGTGATATTGATACTAGGTGAAGTAGTACAGTTTATGTCTTTACTGTCAGTGGGACAGCGGTGAGTTGGCTTTCTAGGTTGCAAAAGGTGGTTGCTTTATCCACCATAGAGGCAAAGTATGTAGTTGCAATAGAGGAAAGCAAAGAGATGATATGGATGAAATCCTTCATGTAAGAATTGGAAAAAAGATAGGCTAACAGTTATTTGTTTATAGATAGCCAGAGTGTCATCCATCTTGCAAAGAATTTTGCCTTGCATTCAAAGACAAAACACATACATTTGAGGTATCACTTCATTCGGTCAGTGTTGGATGATGGACAATTATGACTGGAAAAGATACACATAGATGGAAATCTAGTGGATATGTTTACAAAGGTAGTGACAAGTGAGAAGTTGAGCTCCTCTTTATCTTTGATTGGTCTTCAAGACTGAAAACAATAAAAAAAAAAATAGAGTCCAGGGTGTTTCATTCCAGTGGGAGCTACAAGGTCAATGGTGTTATGACCAGTCTCCAAATGGGAGATGATATTTTCTGGAGTCTGATTAGTCTCCAAGCGGGAGATTGTTGTTATATGGAGCATAATTAGACTCATAGGTTAAATTTTCCCTACTTCTATCAGTGGTTTCTGCCCATATTTTTTGACGAGGGTTTGGGGGCAACGCCCCCAAGGTGGGGTCAAGGGGTAGTGCTCCCTATCATGATATAGGGCAGGGTCAAGGGGAAGACTTATTATTTAATAAAGGCATCCGGTGTTATATTTCTATTGGCTAACATGTTGTAACCCTAATTTTTTAATTGACATAAGTCTTGATAAAAGGGATAAGGGTTAGGGGTTTTTTGTAGAGAATTTTATAGCATTTTGCACTAGTATTGAGTTGCAAGGGACCCCTAGTTGTAATCGATTTTGATTTTCTAGATAATAATGTTGGACTCTCTATTTGGTGGATGTAGCTCGAGATTGGGTGAACCATGTTAAATATTGTCTCTTTGCTATTATTATTTCTATGTTAATATTTATCTACATATAACTGATATTTTTTGCATGCAATTCCTAATAGATGACCTCCGATGATAGAAGGGTACCATGCAGCAGGGCATTGTAGATCACCTAGACCACCCCTGAGTGCATCAATAGATGACAGACCTTGAGGCATCATGCCAGCGAGAGAAGGCGGCATGAGAGGAGATTATGACATAGTGGGAGATTGTTGTTGAGCTACAAGGAGAGTTGAGGGGCCTACGATCACAAAGCACTATTGTCCTGAGGTCGCAGTTGACCTTAGTCAGACAACCTTCTCATTGGGACCACGATCCTCCAGTGCTAATGACCTCAGGGACTCACCCACCAGGGCAGTCATGACATAGTTTTGGATTAATTTCATGTACAACATTTTTTTGATATATATACATGAATGTAGTGATGTATATCAGAGACATATATGATAGCATCATGTATTTTTGTAGTGATGTGATACATGTACATTGACAAGATACATTACACACACACATATATATATGAGATTCAACATTGTGATTCTATCTTGTCCCCTTATGGATGGATGTTATTGTTATTTTATATACTCATGTGATGGATGATTTAGATTTAGATGCTTATGATTATTTAACTTACATATGTTCATATGCATGATTAAATCTTGTGATGATCTATATGAGATATGACACATGTATATGCAGACAAACACACACATGTGGATGTAACAATGCATAGTTACCTCATAACACATAAATGCATGTTATGTCGATGAAGGATATGTGTTAGGATGTGACCCCCATAGGCATATAGGTATCATGCATAAGACACATACTATTCATTTTCTACACATAGTATCTACATAGGTGTGTGACATTAATAGGTTCCTTGAGAGGAGTTCCATCCACAAAGGATAAACCATAGGCACCAGAACCATAAATAGAGGTGAAAATGTATGGACCTAACTGATTCAAGCTAAATTTCCCTCTTTGGCTAGGCAGCACGTTAACATTTCTTTGGTTCTCATAAAGAACCAGGTCACCTATTTTAAAGGTTTGGGGTAACACACTTTGGTTATACTATATAGATAGATATTTTTTATAAGCTTGAAGATGTTTAAGGGCCCTTAAATGACACTGGTCCAACAACTCAAGCTGATTTAAACGAAGAGTGTGATAAGATTCATCATCAATAACCCCTTTCAAGGAGACCCGCAAAGAGGGAATCTATAATTCAAGAGAAATAATAGCATCAAAACCATACACAAGGTTGTAGGGTGTCATTCTGGTAGCCATACAAACACTCGTGAAATAGGCCCATAATGAATATACTAACTGTACATGTCAATCTTTACCATGTTTAGTAATGGTCTTGCGCAAGATCTGCTCAATAGTCTTGTTAGATGCTTCTTCTTGACCATTAGATTAAGGTGTAGAGAAGCAGTGGTGAATGTGAAATTTTTCAAGAAACTGCTTAACCTCCTTATTCTTAAAAGGCCTACCATTATCAGAAACAAGGGTAGTAAGCAGTCCAAATTGAGAAATGATATTATCCATGATGAAGCCACAAATCATATCAGCGTTAGTCGATCACAGCGGCACCACCTTGACCCACTTCATGAAGTAATTTGTAGTGGTGATAATGAAGACATGACCCTTAGATGAAGGGGGAGATATATTTTCAATGATGTCCAATCCCCAAGTCTGAAAAGGCCATGGAGAAACCTGACTACGAAGCTCCTGGGCAAGAGCTCGAATCAGGTTGCTATGTTGTTGACATTGGGGGCACTTTTTGACAAAGGCAAAGGAATCTTGTTCCATTGTTTGCCAGTAGCACCCCATGTGGATCAGTTTGTGTATTAGGGATTTTCCTCTAAATTTCTCACCTGCATAGCTTGAATGGGCTTCTTGAAGGGAAAGGGGGATCTTAGCTTTTGTTAAACAGTGCAAAAGAAGACCGTTGTATGATCTCTTATAAAGTATGTTAGATAAGAGAATATTACGAATGGCCAACTTTCGAATCGGTACATGTGAAATATTGTTGGCATCATCGGGAAAACTCTCGGTCTTTAGATAATGGAATATGTGTGTGAACCATTCCCTTGAATCGACATGGGCACCCATAAATCTATCAAATTGAGTTTGATCAGATATGGCCAAAAAATGGAGGACTTGTACCACAAAGCGATATTCATCCTAACCAAAGTCTGGGCCTACAAGAGAAGCAACACTCTCCATTTCATCCACATGACGATTCTCCATCTGTGAGATGCTATTGATCATGTAAGTAGTGAATTACTTTAGGATGGTCAATACTAAGTCCTTGTATTGACACAACTAGAATTGTTTAACATGATAGGCACCCATCAATTGGTTAACAATAATATACCGAGGGAAGGAGATAGATAGGTGAGGGATGAGACAGAAGAGAATAAGAGATTATATAAAGGGAGAGTGGTGAGGGAGGGAGGGAACTAAAGAGGGTACATATGGAGAGATAAGATAACTAGAGGACAAGAGAGAGGCTAGAGACCTAGATGAGAAGAGAGAGGTGAGATAGATAAAGGGGGATAGAAGAGGAGGGTTGATGAATTAGGAGAATGAGAGAGAAGAAGAGGGAGAGAAAACAAAGAGAAAGAGAGGGATAAGAAGGGGGAGAGGGAGAGGTATTCATAGAGTGAGAGACCTAGATAGGAGACAAGTAGATAAGTGAGGGGGAAGAGAAGAAAATGATAGATAATATCAAGAAGAGAGAGAGAGAGAGGTGGAGAGGGAGGGAGTAAACTATAGAGGGGTTAGATAGAGATATAAGATATCTAGAGGGGGAGAGAGAGAGGTGAGAGACCTAGATAGGGAAAGACACAGAGAGAGGGTTTAGATAGATGGAGGAGGATAGAGAGAGGTTGTTAATGAGATAAGGATGAAGATGTAGAGAGGTGGAGAGGGAAAGAGGGATAAATCAAGAGAGGGGGAGAGAGGGTGTGATGGAAAGTTGATAATGTAGATACTAGAGAGAGAATAAGAATTAGTAGGGAAGCCCAAAGAGAGACACTGGGATAAGGAGGGAGAGGGAGATAGAAAAGGAGAGATGAAGAAAATAAGGGAGATACTTAGAAATGGGAGGGAGGGATAAGATGAGAGATGAAAGAATAAAGAGAGAGAGGAGTATGAGGGGATTGAGGGAGAGGTAGACATTTAGGGAGTGAAAGACCTAGGGAAGGAGGAAATAGAGAGGTGAGGGAAGAGATAGAAGAGAGGGAGAGAGTTAAAAAATAAATAGGGGTAAAGTTGGAGGGAGATAGAAGGGAAGAGAGAGGGAGAGAACTAGAGAGGGGACAAATAGATAGGTGAAAGAAATAGATGGGGATAGAGAGATGAGAGACCTATATGGAAATAGAGGATTGAGATATATAGAGGGGGATAGAGAGAGGTGAGTAATGAGATGTGATGTAGAGGTAGATAGGTGGAGATGAAGGGAGTGAGAGACATAGAGAGGGGAGAGAGAGTTGATGATCTAGACTCTAGAGATAGATAATACAAGAGGAAGAGAGAATAATTGGGAGTGGGGAGGCAATATATATATAGGGGTGTTTATGGATGGGGAGATAGAGAGGGAGAGGGGAAGAAAGGGAGGGAGATACATAGAGAGGGGAGGGAGGTAGAAGAGGAGAGACAAAAGATAAAAGAGATTAATAAGAGGGGATGGATGGAGAGGTAGACTTGGAGGGAGTGAGAGACCTATGGAAGGAGGAGATAAAGAGGTTAGGGGAGAGAGACAAGAGGAGGGAGTTCATAAATGGATAGGGCTAAGGGGGAGGGAGAGAGAGGTAGAGAGAGAGGGAGAGAACTATAAAGGGGACATATAGATAGGTGAGAGACCTAGATAGAAAGAGAGGAGTGAGATAGATATAGGAGCATAAAGAGAGGTAGGTAATGAGACCTAAATGTATAGGTAGATAGGTGGAGAGGAAGGGAGGGAGAAACTTAGAGAGGGGAGAGTGTTGGATATTGTTGTTGGTATGCTACAAATATGTACTCTATTGATATGTAATGCCCCGCCAGGAAACCCCAAAGGGTTTAAGTTAAAAACACTCAAATAGAGTGTAAATATATATATTTTTTTATAATAATCAATATGAGCATTAATAATAAGTTACAACATTTAGATAATTTGGAGTTATCTGAAAACTTAGATAACACAGTGGAAGACTAAACGAACCTAAGGAGTTTCCCAATGCGATTACATAGCCTTACACCTAACTCAACTCGTGACAATTGATCCAATTAAGCTGGATATCTTAATTACATGTTAATACATTAAGACATGGATACATATTATGTTCCATACATTTACAACATATAATTTTAGGAAGAGTTCATTTATTTTGAATGGATAGGAGGCTAAGACGAGGTTATTACTTAATGCACTTTAAAATATAATTAACTTCAGAGTCCACCCACTAATGTGCAATGTGACTAATATAACAAAGTTCATTCATTTGGGTTTTAAGATAACCACCTTCATTTGATATATTTCTTAAATATTAAAAGTATGGTTAATGAGATGAGATTCATTCATCAAGGATTAAACTTCTATTAATAGAGTGAGGACCCTTCATTTGGATTCTAGCTTAACCAACTAATGAGTTGTAGTTTCTTTATGAAGGATAGAATGCAAGTAGTCATAGAGTTCATTCATTGAAGTTTTAATAATGCTAATAAATGGACTAAAATTCATTAAGGTGAAAATGTATTAGGACACATGAGTTCATCCTTTAAATTAAATTACAGATAGCAAGATGATATTGATTATTACAGGGTTAAAATATAAGTTCATAGTGACGTTCTTCCATTAGGATTAGAATATATCTATCTTATTGCATGTCACTCATTTTTAGTTAAATGAGGTTAATATGAAGAAGTACTTTTACTAAGATTAGGATATAAACAACTATACAAATACTTCCCTTTTCAGTTCAATTTAGCAATCATAAAGAGATTCTTTTATTAGGGTTATAATTATGGGTAAATAGTTGAGTTCACCCAATTTTCAAATTAATCTGGTAAGGATTATTTGTTAAGATTAAAACATAAATTAACTAAACAAATTCATCCAATATAGTGAAAACATAATTAACATGGCGTTACTCATTTACTAAGATAAAAAGGTAATTACCTATATGATGTGCATCCTTTAGATTTCAATCTAAGAATTATAACATTAATTCTAACTTTGTTTTCCATTCACATTCATTCAATTTACATGCTTAATAACAAGTTAATCCAATGATGGTAACCCAGCAAGATTCTTTCCACCATTATTTCCTTTAATTAACATAACCAAATTCTTCTCCATGATCATACTTACAATGTGTTTATGAACCTGATTACTACATTTATCAAGATGAATAATTTTATACACTTTGATTTAAATTCATTAAATTCCCATCATACACTTATACAAGATAACAACTATACATGATAACTTAAAGCATGAAACAAAGGAAGCTAAAACATCGCATAACACAGATATGATCTCGGATTTCACCCCTAAAGGGCTACATCTCTGGGTTTGCTCAACTACAAGACCCCTTGGGCATTAATTTCATTAGGAATACATAATTTATAAGTCTTTTACATCTTTGCCACTTAGGCAAAACAACCAATATACAACAGACACCTCGGTCGGAAATTATATAATGATCCATTTTGAAGGGGATCCAATTGAACACATCAAAGCAATTACAAGCTCTATTGACTGACGATACTCTGACTAGGGACGTGACCGGCTATGACCAACACTGGTAACCAAACAACAGGGTCCAAACAAACCTATCAAGGCCTTGCCAGTACTTAACACAAGCAAAAAAAAATATAAATTAAACTTGCCATATTTTCCATTATCTATTTCTCGTTACCGGGAAGGAATGAAACTAAACTATTTATTTTACTAAAGAAGATATCATTAACTTCCAAACTTCCAATCGATACATTATTAAATTTCTGATGATCCTATTAGCATATCATTTGAGCTTTCAAATTTTCCCATGATGAACTTAAAAATACTTATACATTTCAGATTTCCATTTCTAAGTTCTCAGAATGATTAGATCGAATCACAAGGTGTTCCTAAATATCGTAATATTTTAAAAAGAAATCACCAATTGTTAAATACTATTCAATATATATATATATTAATCATATTATTTAATAATGTTCGAATTTCAAATTTATTATTTATTAATACATATATTAACCTTCACATTAAATATATATATTAATAAAAATTAATTATTATTTAAAAACTTTATTTAAAAAAAAAAACTATTATTAAAACCAAATTAATTATTTTGTTATATCGTAAGTTTTTTTTTTAAATAAAAATAAAATAATAATTAAAAAAAAACTAAAATAACAATTGGGGGGGTTTCACGTGGACCCCACGTGGCCCCCATGGTAGCTCACGCTACCATTGGTAGCACTGCAACCAAATGGTAGCAAGCGGCTGCCATGGGCAGTGCTGCTACCATTTGGTAGTAGTCCGCTACCATGGTAGCAGACGCTACACCCCACGGTGGGGGTTTATCCCTGCCATGAGGGTTCTTGTTATATTTTTTTTGTTTTATTTTTTTTTTGTAATTTAAAAAAAAAAAATTTATCTACTGTCAAAAAAAATCACACAGCAAAAAAAATATAGTCTCCTAGAGACTTTAAAATTTCGTTTTCCAGCAGTATGGTTTTCTCATATTTAATCTTTTTTTATCCTTTTTTTAAAAATCAAACACCATCATGGCTAGGGAGATTGATTTACACAAATTAATAACAAATCAAAACCCCATAAAGGTAAAACAGTAATAAACTAAAAACCCCCAAATTTTCTTTCATTCACAGTCACTAATATACATATATTTTTTTCTAGAACGTTTAAAACAACAGTATGAGAAAATTTATTGCACGAACATGATTTTTCTAAATACCCAAAACAACTTCCAGATGGATTTATTCAAAACCCATAAACCTTTTAAACATTCATGATCCAAAAACAACCAATATGGATTTTTTTTTTTTTTAAAAACAAATAGAATTTCATGAGGAAGAAACAAACACATTTTTTGTTGATTCACAATGAGATAAGGGATAACAAGAAACCTAACTCCTTTAGCTTTCCTGGCAAGGATTTTTTAAGAAGAGCCCCCAAATCTGTTGCTATAAAACTCCATCTTTGTGCAAAATCCCCAACCTCCCTTCCAAAACCCCCTTTTTTTTTTTCCAAAAAAAAGATGACCAAAAGAAAGAACCTCCAAAAATATTTCAAAAATTAGGTTAAATGAGAAACCCCCTTTTTTTGACCTAATTTTCAATTTTGAATTTAGGCATTTATTTATTTTTTTTAAATAAAAGTATATCAAAATGGAAATCATTTCTTTCCACTATTCAAAACTTCTTATCGCTTTTCTAATTAAAATTAAAATGACTCTATTTCTTATTTAATTCTAATTTTAATTTCTCCATATTACTTTAGCCAACATTTATATTTTGAACTATTTAACAAGGGTAAGGTATTTAAATTAATTTAAATTTCCAAAAATCAATCCTTTATACTATATCAACTTTACAAGTAAAGAAAATAATAATTTCTTTTAAATAATAAAATTTACCCTTTCTATTCCAAAATGCGAAAATGATAAATTTATTTCTATTCCCCAAATGACTTTAAATCCTTCCATTCTAAAACGCATAACTCATTGAATTCGTTATTTTTAAAAAAATTAACTATTAAATTAACTCGCTATAACATAATAAAGCGACCTTTTTAATAAATGACTAATCTCATGAAAGAAATCTATTTATTCTAATTTTCTCAACTACTAATGCGTAAATGAACACATTATTTAAATTTAAATGCTTTAAGATTGCTACAATTATAATTAAAGCGATCTCTTTTTAAATTAACGATTATTCATATAAAAGAAACTACCTATTTTAAATTTTCTACATTACTAATGCGTACATCCACACAATAAATTGAATTGAATACTTAGGATAACAAACTCCACTTACCCCGCACAAGGCATGCAAATCAAGGAAGTCCACCAAATCACATGACATGCAACCCAATGAAAAGAAAGCCCCACGAACCACACACGATGCTCACCTGACCATGGCTAAGGCAAGACGAGAGTTTTATGACCACCAAATCCAAATTCTCAATATGAAGGAGGTATACTCAACCTTGCAAATCCCAAAGGAGATGAACCTCACCCTAGGCGATGTTGTACTTGCAATCTCGTGCACCCATGAATCATGCAAGCATACATATACATATAAATATTCAATGAAGGTGTTAGCTTGAGATTTATCACAAGAGTTAGGAAACAATTACATCTACATAAGAATCGATGCAAAAGCACAATAATAGGTAGGCACGATTATTTATATTATCTAAACTACACATTGCATCATGGTTAACCTACCATTCAAGAATGCCACATAGGAAGTCAATCAAGGTCAAATGGGTTTTACAAGTCCGGCTAGGGTAGGGGCATTACATTCTCCCCCCCTAGGCTCTGACTTACTCCTGGAAGTCGCAAAGCTAAACGGAAGTCATGCAACACGTATTAGCCTTTAAACTCAATTAACAATTATCAATTTGCACAACCAACTATTTCGTCATCATTTTAGAACATTATTTATAAATCTTCTATGAGTGTCATTATCCATTAATAGAATGCATCTAACATCATTCATATCTTAAAATATTCTAGAATTTACACACAATCATAGTAGAGAAACGAGAATTTTCCCTTTTTTATTACACCAAATTTAAGCAATTAAGATATATAGACACAGTTATCATACTCATTTATCAAACATGACAAGAAAATATGTCCTCAAGATCACTTTCTTTCACCAATTCATCTCTTTTCACAAGACTTTATCGCATAGAACTAGCTTCAAATATAAATTTCTACAACCAAGTTATCTTCCGACAAATAAGAGCAACGTAAGAACTCAATTGACACTTTTCAGGCATACAAGAACCTTTCCAATGACTATGCCCGATAACATAGTGACAAGTTAATACCATTTAATCCATGATTACACATAATATCCATCCACAAGATTGGTTTGCACAACACAAAAGGCCACATGTGAGCACGTCTAATGCTCGGTCAAAGGTAACATATACGATCCACATCTCTATGCCTGCTCTCAGAACAAATACATGATCAACAATATCCAACATCTCACTCAAGGGCTTGATGGTGCTAGGGTACACCTTAGCGGTGCTACCTTCCATACAAGTCCCTCATAAATATCCCTTGTTGCGTAAGGTGTTTAGCCTCCAAGAGATAGTCACCACTCATAGGTAGGTAGTGGATCCTAGCTGTCTCACAGCCTCACATACCTCCATCCTCAAGGTTCCCTACATCTACTTCCTCGTATACACTCATCCAAGACCATCTCCTATGTTCTTAGAGAGGAATTCACATTGCAACACAAGACCAGCATACGAAAACAACAAGGATAAACCGGTTTAACCACCAAAGTACAAAAGAATAAAGATAATAATTGTAAATTCCAACAATAAGAAAAGAAAATAATTTCTGGATTTGCAACATCAAATCAAGTAAGATCAAGATTGCAAGATCGTGGCTAAACTGTCAAGGTCAAAGTAAAATAAATTGTTGGCCCACAAGGAAATAAATAAATAAATAAAATAAAATCATAAGTGCACATTACATCACTACGTGACTAGCAGCTAGCCACCAACGAGGAAGGAAGGGACAATCGTCTAGCTATCCTAGTAGCTCATCATGTGGTGTGGCCAAGTCACACATCCGCATGGCATGGTAGTGTGCACCTCGACATCACCCCGCATCACGTTGTCATGTGGCATGGCTCTACCCTATACCTAGAAGTAGGCCGCATGGAAATGTCTACTACATCCCGCATCGTGTCTCAGCACGGCATGGCAATACTCCAAGCGGACAAGGCACACAATGGACGTATCCCGCATGGCAGTGTACCCCACGGATAAGGCACGCGTTGGTCACACCCCACATAGTGATGTTCCTCTCAGGATACTTGCCGTAAGCCAGAGGTATACATGGCTAAGGTCTACCCACAAGTCTACCAACACTAGTCAGTTGGCAACTTATGTAAGAAAAATAACACGCCTCTCATGAAGACAAGGCAACAGATGCTCCAATAAAACCATCAATATGCTCAAGAACTATCATCTAAATGCTCAAAATAAAGGATAGGAATTAGGCTGGCACACATGAACCTCGTAAATCGGTTCATCACAAGGGGAAGTATTGAATACACCTATGTTATAGTTTCATTACAAAACTATATTTTTCCTCAGAATAGGGAAGCCTAAGTCACTTTGCGTTGACATTACTCATACGTTGTTCATACTATTCAAGGAATGGTGACTTCTACTACTACCCCTTCACATACTGACTTATCAACAACCCGTGGGTTGGCACTCAGTAAGGAAACAAATAAGAAACATCACATAGATAGGTATGGTTTCCCATACTCATAAGCAAACATATTCCCCATGGTTGATTACTTCACCATCCCATGGGCACACATAGCAAGTACGGGTTTCTTACAACACACACAGAATAGCACCATTACTAGTTTAGTCACATTACGGGGAGTACTTTACATTAAGCTAACATATACTTAAGGGAAGTTTTATTTATGCTTTACACATGAATCACTAGATAAAGTTTACTCTAGATACACGTTCTAAAATTCTCAACAATTCAAATTTACACAAGGAAATAACATCATTCTGATATCTTTCTCATTTTCCCCTAAGCATTTTCATTCACATTACTAACTATGCAATTTCCCTTTCCAAGATGAAAAACTTTTTCCTTTCAATTAGAAGCCCAATGCAGCATACAATTTCATGTGCATTATAAGAATTCTTTTTCTTAAATCACTGCATTCTAAATAGTATTTCAAAAACAACAATTCCTATAATTTAGGCAAGAGGAGGGAGAGAGTTGGAAAATCAACTATTTCCTACAAATACACAAGAACTTCAAGATCACACCATATGCTCGGATATAAGTTTATCATTTTAGTTGCACGGTTTTCATTTCACTATCTTTTAGGAAGGTGCCAAAGCATCCTAACATGACATTTCTAATCATTATTGTTGCACTATAATGTTCTAGTTTTTCGAACAAGAATTCAAGACAACCAAATTTTCTTTTGTAATACAAGTCTTCTTGAGAAAAATCACTATTCGTAATACAATACAATACAATAACACATCAAATTTAACATTGAAATTTCATAATACAACAAGGAGGTAAATGAAGAGCTATCTACTAGATATTACACATTCAATGCATACAAATTAACAAGTCTTTCATTTACTCTTTTCTAAATATAACAAGACAATTACCCATATCCAAAGCAAGTTAAATGGTGCATCACTTAATAGGTCCTAAATCACACTAGTTGAATAAGCACATAAAACAATCTTTTGAGGAGCACATTAATACACTCCTGAAGCTACTACAACATGTCCTCTTTTGGTATTCCTTTCACATCAAGCAATTTTCACAAAATCACTATGCACATTTTCATGCACCTTACTTAAGATGGAATTTAATTATATTACTCCTACCAAGAACATGGAGAATCCCTTTAATGAAAACATACCATTTTCTATCATTAACCAAAAATTAACTCCCAAACCAAATCCCTTTCAGAATCTAAAACACAAGAAACATTATAAGGCTCCCACAAGGACTAAAGGTATATCATCCTTTCTCTTGCAGTAAGAAAACTTAAATAAGAGATAATTACCCATATCAAATCCTTTTAATTTACTAGAGAGAGAGAAGAAGAGTCATAATCACTCAATGTACTATGTAATAAGCATTAACATTTTCCATACTAATCTTTCAAGTGGACAATCATTAAAATTGATCAATACCATAAACAAGCACATACCGTACTTTTAGATTCAAGATATTAACAACCAACCCAGATGGATCAGTTAAAAGAGTAAAACAAATCAAGATCAAAGGTAAATACAACTCCCTTTCAAGGTAAGAGAAATCGTAGACCAAGTCCTCAATAAGCAGACGAAACACCTATAATTATTCCCAAAATACCCACATCAATAAGGTGAAAATAAGGTGTGAACACACACGTTACACACAAGTAGGGTTTGTTAAATCACACCCTCACATCAAGGTGGACAAGCATACAACATTAGGTAGACACACACACACACACCAACAAAGGGCACAAACAAAACCAGAGATCCCAGTGTTGCAACATGGGCTCTGATACCAATGTAATGCCCGGCTAGGAAACCCCAAAGGGTTTAAGTTAAAAACACTCAAATAGAGTGTAAATATATATATATATATTTATTTATAATAATGATTATGAGCATTAATAATAAGTTACAACATTTAGATAATTTGGAGTTATCCAAAAACTTAGATAACACAGCGGAAGACTAAATGAACCTAAGGAGTTTCCCAAAGCGATTATGTAACCTTACACCTAACTCAACTCGCGACAATTGATCCAATTAAGCTGGATATCTTAATTACATGTTAATACATTAAGACATGGTTACATATTATGTTCGATACATTTACAACATAGAATTTTAGGAAGCGTTCATTTTTTTTGAATGGATAGGAGGCCAAGACAAGGTTATCACTCAATGCACTTTAAAATATAATTAACTTAAGAGTCCACCCACTAATGTGCAATGTGACTAATATAACAAAGTTCATTCATTTGGGTTTTAAGATAACCACCCACATTTGATATCTTTCTTAAATATTAAAAGTATGGTTAATAAGATGAGATTCGTTCATCAAGGATTAAACTTCTATTAATAGAGTGAGGACCCTTCATTTGGATTCGAGCTTAACCAACTAATGAGTCGTAGTTTCTTTATGGAGGATAGAATGCAAGTAGTCATAGAGTTCATTCATTGAAGTTTTAATAATGCTAATAAATGGACTAAAATTCATTAAGGTGAAAATGTATTAGGACACATGAGTTCATCCTTTAAATTAAATTACAGATAGCAAGATGATATTCATTATTACAAGATTAAAATATAAGTTCATAGTGATGTTCTTCCATTAGGATTAGAATATAACTATCTTAATGCATGTCACTCATTTTTAGTTAAATGAGGTTAATATGAAGAAGTAGTTTTACTAAGATTAAGATATAAACAACTATACGAATACTTCCCTTTTCAATTCAATTTAGCAATCATAAAGAGATTCTTTTATTAGGGTTATAATTATGGGTAAATAGTTGAGTTCACCCATTTTTCAAATTAATCTGGTAAGGATTATTTGTTAAGATTAAAACATAAATTAACTAAACAAATTCATCCAATATAGTGAAAACATAATTAACATGGCGTTACTCATTTACTAAGATAAAAAGGTAATTACCTATACGATGTTCATCCTTTAGATTTCAATCTAGGAATTATAACATTAATTCTAACTTTGTTTTCCATTCACATTCGTTCAATTTACATGCTTAATAACAAGTTAATCCAATGATGGTAACCCAGCAAGATTCTTTCCACCATTATTTCCTTTAATTAACATAACCAAATTCTTCTCCATAATCATACTTACAATGTGTTTATGAACCTGATTACTACATTTATCAAGATGAATAATTTTATACACTTTAATTTAAATTCGTTAAATTCCCATCATACACTTATACAAGATAACAACTATACATGATAACTTAAAGCATGAAACAAAGAAAGCTAAAACATCGCATAACACAGATATGATCTCGGAGTTCACCCCTAAAGGGCTACATCTCCAAGTCTGCTCAACTGCAAGACCCCTTGGGCATTAATTTCGTTAGGAATACATAATTTATAAGTCTTTTACATCTTTGCCACTTAGGTGAAACAACCAATATACAACAGACACCTCGGTCAGAAATTACATAATGATCCATTTTGAAGGGGATGCAACTGAACACATCAAAGCAATTACAGGCTCTATTGACTGACGATACTCTGACTAGGGACGTGACCGGCTATGACCAACACTAGTAACCAGACGACAGGGTCCAAACAAACCTATCAAGGCCTTGCCAGTAGTTAACACAAGCAAAAAAAAATATAAATTAAACTTGCCATATTTTCCATTATCTATTTCTCGTTATCAGGAAGGAAAGTAACTAAACTATTTATTTTACTAAAGAAGATATCATTAACTTCCAAACTTCCAATCGATACATTATTAAATTTCTGATGATCCTATTAGCATATCATTTGAGCTTTCAAATTTTCCCATGCTGAACTTAAAAATACTTATACATTTCAGATTTCCATTTCTAAGTTCTCAGAATGATCAGATCGAATCACAAGGTGTTCCTAAATATCGTAATATTTTAAAAAGAAATCACCAATTGTTAAATACTATTCAATATATATATATATATATATATATATATATATATATATATCTTAATCATATTATTTAATAACGTTCGAATTTCAAATTTATTATTTATTAATACATATATTAACCTTCACATTAAATATATATATTAATAAAAATTAATTATTATTTAAAAACTTTATTTAAAAAAAAAACTATTATTAAAACCAAATTAATTATTTTGTTATATCGTAATTTTTTTTTAAAAATAAAAATAAAATAATAATAATAAAAAAACTAAAATAACAATTGGGGGGGGTTTCACATGGACCCCACGTGGCCCCCATGGTAGCTCACACTACCATTGGTAGCGCTGCAACCAAATGGTAGCAAGCGGCTGCCATGGGCAGTGCTGCTACCATTTGGTAGTAGTCCGCTACCATGGTAGCAGACGCTACACCCCGTGGTGGGGGTTTATCCCCGCCATGAGGGTTCTTGTTATATTTTTTTTGTTTTATTTTATTTTTTTGTAATTTTTTTTAAAAAAATTTATCTACTGTCAAAAAAAATCACACAGCAAAAAAAATACAGTCACCTAGAGACTTTAAAATTTCGTTTTCCAGCAGCATGGTTTTCTCATATTTAATTTTTTTTTATCCTTTTTTTAAAAATCAAACACCATCATGGCCAGGGAGATTGATTTACACAAATTAATAACAAATCAAAACCCCATAAAGGTAAAACAGTAATAAACTAAAAACCCCCAAATTTTCTTTCATTCACAGTCACTAATATTTTTTTTTTTTTCCAGAACGTTTAAAACAGCACTATAAGAAAATTTATTGCAAGAACATGATTTTTCTAAATACCCAAAACAACTTCCAGATGGATTTATTCAAAACCCATAAACCTTTTAAACATTCATGATCCAAAAACAACCAATATGGATTTTTTTTTTTTTTTATAAAAACAAACAGAATTTCATGGGGAAGAAACAAACACATTTTTTTTTTATTCACAATGAGATAAGGGATAACAAGAAACCTACCTCCTTTAGCTTTCCTGGCAAGGATTTTTGAAGAAGAGCCCCCAAATCTGCTGCTATAAAACTCCATCTTTGTCCAAAATCCCCAACCTCCCTTCCAAACCCCCCCCCTTTTTTTTTTCCAAAAAAAAGATGACCAAAAGAAAGAACCCCCAAAAATATTTCAAAAACTAGGTTAAATGAGAAACCCCCTTTTTTTGACCTAATTTTCAATTTCGAATTTAGGCATTTATTTATTTTTTTTAAATAAAAGTAAATCAGAATGGAAATCATTTCTTTCCACTATTCAAAACTTCTTATCGCTTTTCTAATTAAAATTAAAATGCCTCTATTTCTTATTTAATTCTAATTTTAATTTCTCCATATTACTTTAGCCAATATTTATATTTTGAACTATTTAACAAGGGTAAGGTATTTAAATTAATTTAAATTTCCAAAAATCAATCCTTTATACTATATCAACTTTACAAGTAAAGAAAATAATAATTTCTTTTAAATAATAAAATTTACCCTTTCTATTCCAAAATGCAAAAATGATAAATTTATTTCTATTCCCCAAATGACTTTAAATCCTTCCTTTCTAAAACGCATAACTCATTGAATTCACTATTTTTTTAAAAATTAACTATTAAATTAACTTGCTATAACATAATAAAGCAACCTTTTTAATAAATGACTAATGTCATGAAGGAAATCTATTTATTCTAATTTTCTCAACTACTAATGCGTAAATGAACACATTATTTAAATTTAAATGCTTTAAGCTTGCTACAATTATAATTAAAGCAATCTCTTTTTAAATTAACGATTATTCATATAAAAGAAACTACCTATTTTAAATTTTCTATATTACTAATGCGTACATCCACACATTAAATTGAATTGAATACTTAGGATAACAAACTCCACTTACCCCGCACAAGGCATGCAAACCGAGGAAGTCCACCAAATCACATGACATGCAACCCAATGAAAAGAAAGCCCCACGAACCACACACGATGCTCACCTGACCATGGCTAAGGCAAGACGAGAGTTTTATGACCACCAAATCCGAATTCTCAATATGAAAGAGGTATACTCAACCCTGCAAATCCCAAAGGAGATGAACCTCGCCCTAGGCGGTGTTGTACTTGCAATCTCCTGCACCCATGAATCATGCAAGCATACATATACATATACATATTCAATGAAGGCATTAGCTTGAGATTTATCACAAGAGTTAGGAAACAATTACATCTACACAAGAATCGATGCAAAAGCACAATAATAGGTAGGCACGATTATTTATATTATCTAAACTACACATTGCATCATAGTTAACCTACCATTCAAGAATGTCACATAGGAAGTCAATCAAGGTCAAACGGGTTTTACAAGTCCGGCTAGGGTAGGGGCATTACATGATATCTGAGAAATGTGTTGTCATTGATGCAACATATTTTCTTTATTTAGTGCAGTGATTCAGTGGAGTTCAGTTAGCTGATTTATGTTGTACATTGATGATCAGTATTTGCGGATTAAAGAGTTTGTAGAGTGATATCTCTAGTTGATTAAGTGCAAGTGTTAGAGGTTCACATGAAGATTTGAGTGAGTTATGAGTATCTATGTTGTGGCCAATTTTTTATTTTTTAGTATTGTCGGTGTTCATTATTTTGATCTGCATTGTAATATCTTGCTTTGCGGATTTGAAAATATGTTTGGGAAGTTGGTATTTGTCCTTAATTCAAGTGGTTCATGGTTTGGAGCTTCGCAAGTTATTTTTCTAGGTTGACAGTTAGTTTAGTTATTGTTCTTGAAGTTTAGTATGATGATAATGATGATTCTAGTAATTTGAGTTGGTGTGGATGTTGATGTGATCATTCGTGATGCTTGTGGATCTTTCTAGATCATGTGCTAATTGATCGATGAGCACATTATTGATGATTTTCCTTGATCTGGTGGTGTTTTTCGTGTTCTTGGCTGACATGATTATTGTAGTGTGTTGCAGATGTTCGAGACATAATTCTTGGAGGTGTTTCACATTCAAGATGGTTATTTAGGTTCATGTTATGTCTTAGCTGACATTGTTTTGGTCCGCATATGATATCATAGTGTGTATGGTTATATTTTTGTAATTAGGTGATATGTGTTGAGCCAAACCTGATGATATTGGTCCAAGGTTGATGTCATGTATAAATAAATGTAATATCATTATAATTGAGTGTGTCATGGATGAGTGTATGTGTAAATAATGTATTGATCTTTTGGAGGCCAAGTAGAAGTGTGAAAAGAAGAAGTTATATGTGCTTAACTAGAATTGTAACCAGGCATGAGGAGATGTTGTTCTATCAGTTCATGATCTTCAGGATGTAATCTGAATGTGTTTGTAAGACAGTGAGTCTTCCCAGGTTTGTTTCCCTTTGTTGTTTTTGAGCCGTGAGCTCCAAGCAGTGTGCCTGAATGCATGTGCATTCCCCATTATAATATTTCATATACTTCTAATAAGGTATCATCATATTGTGGGTAGGTTCCCACCATGGTTTTTCCCTTGATTGGGTTTTCCACATCAAAAATCTTGGTGTTATTTGTGTTCATGTTGAGTTGTTGATTTGTGATTTCACTGTTAATTATCAGATCTGAAATTAAAGTAAGTTGCTATAAGTTTTGATGATAATTGATTCATTCCCCCCCCATCTCAGTTGTCTGCCCTATTTTCATCAATTGGTATTAGAGCAGGTTCCTTTGGAGAATTTTAATAGCTTGAGGTGATCTAGGATTGTGACTTACAAAAAGGAGAGTCTAAGATTTGATGGAACAAATTATTCTCTTTGTAAGAATCGGATGGAGTGTCAATTGAGATGCATTGGCGAAGATTACTGGAAAGTTACTAAATATAAATATATTGTTCTTGCAAATGGTCCTTCAACTCTAGATGAGATTAAGGAAGTTGAACATAATATCGGTGCTAAGGAAGCATTATTGAGTGGTCTGACTAATTCAAAAATGACAAATGTAATGGAATTGTAGACTTCTCATGAGATCTGGAAGAAGTTGGAAACCCTATATGAAGGTGACAACTATGTGAAGATTGCTAAGTCGCAAATCTTGAAAGGAAATTATGAGATGTTGAAGATGAGTGAAGATTAAAACATTACTTCTTTTATGCAAAAGGTAAATGAACTAGTGTGCAATATGATCAGATGTGTCGGTGGAAAGCTAGAAGAATCAAAGATTGTTGCTAAAGTTATCCTTACCTACATCCTACAAACATAAAGTTGATGCAAAAAAGGAGATCTAGACCATGACTAATGTGACCAGAGACATGTTGATAGGTAAGCTATTAGCTAATGAACTAACTAAATTTGGTGATTCTCTTACTAAGGTAGAATATGCATTCAAAGCCACTGTTTTTGGAAAGGACAAGCAAAGATTTGATCCAGGTAAAAGCTCTTTAAGGAGGATATCTAAATATGAGAAAGAGATGAAGGAAATTGAAGAAGAAGAGAGAGAGCTTGAGGAGCTTGAAGCGTTGATTTCTAGGTGACTGCCTAAGGGATCCGGTAAGTATGAAGGAAAGTTGCCTCTTAAATGCTTTTCATATAATAAGATGGGACATTTTTCTTCAAGGTGTCCGGAAAGAGTTCCTAAGAAAAATTACAAGCCTAAATTTTAGAAGAGATGTTATTATGCTACTGATGAAGGTGTGACAGATGATGAATCTGATAAAGGAAATTCAAATGATAATGAATGGGTGTTTATAGCTATCAAGGAAGATGATCCAATACCTACTAATTCTACTAGTTGCATTAATGAGGAAAGATCTTTGGCTACACAAGTTAAAGAAAAACATGAATGGGTGATTGACAATCAATACCCTCATCATATGATAGGCGATAAGAAAAAGTTTGTGAGATTGGAAAAGTATGATGGTGGTGTTGTTAGGTTTGGTGATGACAAAGATGGTATAATCCATTGTAGAGGTTCTATTTCTCTTGATGGTAAGCACAATATTGATGATGTATTTTATGTAGAAGGCCTAAAGCATAATCTTTTGTGTGTTGGATAGATGGTTGACAAGGGATATGATCTTCAATTCAAAAATGGGAAGTCTAGAATCTTGAGTAGTTTCAAAAATGAGATTGCATCAGGTACAAAGACAAAAGGTAATATTTTTCACTTGAATGTTGCTGGTAAAAGTTGTTTGATTGCTTAGATGGATGAAAGTTGGTTATGGCATAGAAGGACGTGTCATGTGAATTTTAATAGCATGATTAACATAAGTTATACTCAAGCAGTAAGAGATCTTCCTAAATTGATGAAGCCTACTAACTATATATGCAAAGAATGTCAATTGGGGAAGTTGACCAAAGTTTCTTTCAAAAGATAAGAATTTTTCTAATGGATTGTTGGATCTTGTTTATACTAATTTGTGTGGTCCCTCTAGAGTCAGAAGTTTGCAAGGAGATAGATATTTCATGTTGTCAATTGATGATTATTCAAGGATAATATGGGTTACTTTCTTAAGGGAAAACTTTGAAGCTTTAGAGAAATTCAAGATTTTCAATGTTATGGTTGAGACAAAGATAAGATTGAAGTTGAAGTGTCTGAGACTTGGCAGAGGTTGTGAATTCATTTCTGATGAGTTCAATATATTTTGTGAAGAGCATGGTATAAAGAGATAGTTATCTGCTCCGAGAACCCCTCAACAAAATGAAGTTGTGGAAAGAAAGAACAAAACCATTTAGAAAGCTTCTAGGACAATGATGATTGAAGGAAATGTTATGCATGTCTATTGGAGAGAAGCTATAAGTACTGATGTTTACACTCTTAACCAGGTGCATATCAAAGGTGATAGAGGTAAGACTCCTTATGAATTATGGTTTGGTCAAACTCCTACTGTTAAATATTTTAGAATTTTTGTAAGTAAATTCTATATCAGAAGAGATGAAGATTTAGGGAAGTTTGATGGTAGATGTGATGATGGAATGTTTCTTGTTTATTCCACTAAAAGAAAGGCCTATCAGTGCTATTGTTGGCATTATAACAGACAAAGGGAGATTGTTGGCATTCCAATTACAATGAGAGATTATTGGCATTTCAATAAGGATATTGAGAAGGTTGTTGATGATTATGGATATAACTAATTAAGGATGTTTACTGTCTTAATATTATTATTTTGTCATTGATGTCAAGAAATTGATTTCTTGATTCAGTATGATGTTGCCATATCTTAAGAAGTATGATTTGATGAGTATAAAGATGTCGGTAAAAGACACAGAAAGAATGTGATGAATAAGGGGAGGAATAAGTTATTCAATGGGCAACTATTATCAAGTTAGACAATGATGAGATCATGATGTTTAGATTGTTTTAATATCCTATATATGTTGTTGTTTGTAAGGTTAATACTATACTATGTTACCGCTCAAAGAACCTAGTTGGTAAACCCTAAGGTTGTCACTATCGGTTAATAAAGGCGGAATGTCTACCGAGTGAAGTTTAGTATTTACCGAGTTGCAACCGAGTAATAACATAATGCATTGAATGAATAAAAGAATTATTTAATGAAGGAAGCTGATGAGTTGGTTATGATTAAATGATTGTTACAATGTGTATAAAGGTTGTTAAGGATCTATGGCAATGAAAGATTGGCAAGAAGATCTACAGCTCAGATTGAACCACAATACCCTAGCACAAGTTCCAAGAAATGTATGCAAGTTTCAAGGCAGGGTAAAACATTTTCAGATTGAAGGATACATTGAACCTGGTCAAGTTTGAAGATCTGATGGCTATGATTGATCATGGGATATGTGATCAAGGAGATTAAGCGGTTGGCAAATTGTTTATAAATAAGGAACTGTTGATAAACAATGTATGCAAGCAAGTGTAAGAACGAGGATTCTACATAGTGATTACTGAGCACTGAAGCTTGAAGACCTATTTGATTAATAGAGTATAAAGCCTAGCAGAGGGACAAGATAAGTCCTATGACTAGATTGTATTGAGAAAATAAGAATATGCTTTAGCATTTTAGATGTGAAGTTGCACATATATTTTTATTACTGTTATTTTGTAAAGTGACAGAAAATCTCTTAACCGAGTGGACTTAATAGTCTTATTCGTAAAACCCTCTAGCAAGGTGACATTTTGATTGAGTGTTTGAAATCCTTTAACAAGGTCACTTCTAACAAGGTGCTTCTAACAAGGTGAAGATCCTAACAGATCTAAGGGAAATCTCTTAACCGGGTCACATCTAGCAATGTGTTTGTAATCTTTAACAGGATTTTCTTTTAACCGAGCATACTCTAAAAGAGTATATTTCTTAGTGGGTTTGAAATCCCATAGTGGTTTTTCCCTATTTGGGTTTCCATGTTAAATCTGGTGTTATGAGTGTTATGATGTTTATATGCTTATGAATTTTCATGTTTAGCAGTTTTGGTATATTACTTAAGTATATGTTACCGAGGTTAAATTTGTTGTTTTTATGGAAGATTAAGTTTGTATGATTCACCCCCCCTCTCATCTTGTTAGCTTGGCATCTGTACTTACATTAAGTATCAGAACTATTAATTGGTATCAGAGCTTCTGGACTCTAGAAGAAAAGTTTAAAGGTACTTGAGGCAAAGATCCAAAGATGTATAAGAGGGATGCACCGAACCTGAACAAGTCAAGTTTCTCTACATGGCAGAAAAGGATGAAGTTGCACCTATCAGGAATTGGAGAATATGTTGTATATTATCTGGAGAATGATTTCATCACACCTAGCACCTATCCATTGACAATGGAAGAGATAAAGGCAAAGAAAGAACATATCCAAGCAATGATTGAAATAGCATCTACATTGACCGACTCAGAGTTTAATGATCTAGAAGGTTGCAATGATGCCAAGGCAATGTGGGATAAGCTCATATCTATGTATGGTAGAGATGAACATGTTCAAAGAGCAAAAGTGGACAGTCTAAGAGGACAAATTGAATCTATGAGGATGAATGAAGGTGAGAACATAACCTAATACAATACAAGGTTAAAGGAGATTGTCAATCAAATCAAAGGAGCAGGTGGAACTATTGAAGAAAAGGATATAACAAGTAAGTTATTAAGAACCCTTCTACCAGCTTATGCAATCTGAGTCTTTGCAATCAATGAATTGAGGTTTGTACCCAATATGTTAGTTTCTTTAGATGCTACTATTGGTAAGCTACATGCATTTGAGTTAAGTAACTTTGATAACAGTGGGTCTTCAGTAAATAAAATTGAGTCTGCATTTAGTTCTTTTCATCTTGATGAATCTGATGATTACAATGATAGAAAGTATAAGTACTCTAAAGGGAATCACATTGGAGCAAGTGAAAGATTTCATAAAACCATGGAGGAAGTACACAAACTATATGAGGAAATCAGAAAGCAAGAAGAGTTTGAAGCACTATTAGCTAGAAGGTTACCGAGAGGCAAAGGTAAGTATAAAGGAAAACTACCTTTGAAATGTTTCAATTGTGATAAGATAGGACATATGGCTTCTAACTGTCTTGACAAAGAATCTAGTGAAAAGAGAGATTATCGAGATGACAAACAAAAAAATAATCATTACAGAGGAAACCGAGACTTCAGAAGAAGAGATAGAAAGTCATGCCTAATAGCTGATGAGGAATCCAATGATGATAAATTAGATGAAACTAATACAAAGGAAGTACTTTATATGGCTATCAAAGATGGATCAGATGAAGAAAGTTATGAAGAAAAAGCACTAATATCTCACATAAATACTAATGATTCGTGGATCATAGATAGTGGATGCTAACATCACATGACAAGTGATAAACACAAGTTTGTTATGTTAGAAGATTATGATGGAGGTTATGTAAGATTTGGTAATGATACACCATGTTCGGTAAGAGGTAAAGGATCCATAAAACTTCTTGACAATGCTAAATGTAATGATGTTTATTGGGTTGAAGGTTTGAAATACAATTTGTTGAGTGTAGCGCAGCTAAACAATACAGGATACCGAATAGAATTTCAAAAAGGAATTGTGAAAGTTCATGACAAGCATGGAAAGTTAGCTGCTACTAGAACACAAACAAAAGGTAGCACATTTCACCTTGACTCAACTCAAAATAAGTGTCTATATGCAAAGATAGATGATACCTGGTTATGGCATAAAAGGTTTTGTCATGTAAATTTTGATAATCTGATCAAAATAAGAAAGAAGCATCGAGTAAGAGGTCTACCGAGTTTGGAAAAACCTGAGAATGCTATGTGTCGAGGATGCCAAATGGGAAAGATGAAAAGATCAAGCTTTACAAGTAAGTCCTACACTTCTAAGGGAATTTTAGATCTTGTGCACACTGATCTTTGTGGTCCTATGAAAGTTCAAAGTTATTATGGTGATAAATATTTCATATTATTTATGGATGATTATTCAAGGATGATGTCAGTTATGTTTTTAAAAGAAAAATCAAAAGCTTTTCAAATATTTAAATGGTACAAGGCAAGAGTTGAAAATGAAATAGGAAGACAACTGAAATGTCTTAGATCAGATAGAGGAGGAGAGTTTACCTTTGATGAATTTAACTTATTCTGCAATGATCATGGTATAAAAAGACAAGTCTCTGCACCAAGAACTCCACAACAAAATGGGATAGCTGAGAGAAGAAACAAATCTATTGTGGATTGTGACAAAACCTTGATGATTGAAAAAAAAGTGCCACAAACATTTTGGAGAGAAGCAATAAGCACAACAATTTACACCCTGAACTGAGTACAACTAAAGAAAGGAACTTTGAAGACACCATATGAAATCTAGTATGACAAGAAACCTAATGTAAGTTACTTCAAAATCTTTGGAAGTAGATGCTATGTACACAAAGATGATAGAAATGGAAAGTTTGATCAGAAAAGTGAAGAAGGAACATTTCTTGGTTATTCTTCTAGAAGCAAAGCATTTAAATGTCTGATCAAATCATCTAACAAAATAATAGAAAGTGTAAATGTAAAAATTGATGAATTTATAGAAAGAAATGATGAAGGAAACTCCAAAGAACCAGAAGATTATGAAGGATTTATCTATGTTCAATCGAGAAGTCCTACCGAGAAGACTGCTGAAAGAAATGAAGAGAATATCCAATTACCAAGTGATGAAGAAGATCATACAGAATCTACCAAGCCTATATTAGCCAAGTATGTCAGAAGACATCATGCAAAAAGTCAAATTATAGGAGATAAAGATGATCCAATGATGACAAGGAACAAACTGAGACAGAACACATGTTTGATATCTGAATTTGAATCGAGAATAGTGAAAGAGGCATTTAATAGTGAAGATTGGATAAATGCTATGACAGAAGAGATTGATCAAATCAAGAAGAATGACACATGGACACTGGTCCCAAGACTGAAGGACAAAAATGTAATCGATACAAAGTGGATTTTCAAAAACAAGCTTAATGAAAAAGGTGAGGTCATTAGAAATAAAGCAAGACTAGTTTGCAAAGGTTATGCCCAAGAAGAAAGAATTGATTATGGTGAGACTTTTGCACTTGTGGCAAGAC
This sequence comes from Cryptomeria japonica, assembly GCF_030272615.1. Classification (NCBI taxonomy): domain Eukaryota; kingdom Viridiplantae; phylum Streptophyta; class Pinopsida; order Cupressales; family Cupressaceae; genus Cryptomeria; species Cryptomeria japonica. Next base: position 228,069,694 of record NC_081406.1, read on the forward strand.
TTGAAGGAGTAAGAACATTGTTGGCATATGTTGCTTACAAGAGTTTCAAGGTATATCAAATGGATGTCAAATCTACATTTCTAAATGGTATATTAGAAGAAGAAGTTTTTATTGAACAACCTGAAGGATTTGTTCAAGACAAAAATAAAGATCAGGTATGTAAATTGAACAAAGCTTTATATGGTTTGAAACAAGCACCTAGAGAATGGTATGAAAGATTGCACTCTTATTTAATCAAGATTGGTTTTATAAGGACAAGTGTAAACAACAATATGTACATGAAGACTGATGAAAATGGAATACTGATCTCAACCATATTTGTTGATGATATTATCTTTTGTGGGAATGACTCTCTATGCAAGAAATTTGGAAATGAAATGAGCAAAGAATTTGAGATGTCATTAATCGGTGAGATAAAATATTTTATAGGTTTACAGATACTGCAAATTAAAGATGAGATTTTCATTACTCAATCCAAGAACATAAAGGAAATCTTGAAGAAATTTGGAATGAGGGATTCAAAATCAGTAAGTACTCCTATGACTACCAACTGTAAACAATCAAAGAATGATGAATCCACATCTATTGATGAGACACTTTACCAATCTATGATTAGAAAGTTGCAATATGTTGTTCACAACAGGCCAGATATAGCACATGCAGTAGGTATAGTTGCAAGATTTTCTGTAGACCCGAAGGAACCACACATGATAGCAATCAAGAGAATTTTCAAATACTTGAAAGGCATTGAAGATTATGGCTTAGTATATCAGAAAGGAAATGTTTTTGATGTAAAAGTTTATACTAATGTTGATTGGGTAGTCAACATTGATGATAGGAAAAGCACAAGTGGAGGAGCTTTCTTTTTAGGAGAAAGACTAGTAAGTTGGCTTAGCAAGAAACAAGGATGTGTTTCACAGTCAACAGCAGAAGCTGAATATGTTGCTGCAGCCTTGAATTGTACCAATATAGCATGGATTAAACAACTGTTGGAAGGTATAAATGAGAAAGTTACCGAGCCAGTAACTATATTCTGTGACAATACTAGTGCCATTAACATTTCAAAGAATCCTATTATGCACTCTAAGACAAAGCACATCTCTATCAAATATCATTATCTTAGAGAAGAAGCTCAAGAGAAGAAAGTGGTGTTGGAGTATGTTAGCACAAAGGAACAAATAGCAAATATCTTCACCAAGCCAATGCCAAGGGACACTTTTGAGTATGTCAGAAGCAAGTTAGGGGTCTTACCCCTATCTTCCATTCACTGACCAAGTTCGGTGAAAGCATCAATTGGATGAATCTATAGAATATCTTTTAGGAGTTGATGTCGATTTACACACTTTAGGAGGTTTTGTAAAGGTGTGCAGGAAACAATATAGGGAACAAGAATTATAGACAAAATACTCTGACCAAGACTGAGTTGACACATAAAAGCAAGGAATTCACTTTTTAGAGAAATAAATCATGTTTTAGTTCTTTACTTTTCAGCATTGTTGTCAAAGAGGGAGAAGACTAAAGAAAAGGAGAGAAGACTAATGTATGGGGGAGAAATCTGATGACAGGAGGAGAGAATTTTAGAATCTCACAGCAATCTGAATCTGAATCATTTAGGTCAAATCAATTGGTTTTGCCATCAATGCCAAAGGGGGAGATTGTTGGCATTATAATAGACAAAGGGAGATTGTTGGCATTCCAATTACAATGAGAGATTGTTGGCATTTCAATAAGGATATTGAGAAGGTTGTTGATGATTATGGATATAACTAATTAAGGATGTTTACTGTCTTAATATTATTATTTTGTCATTGATGTCAAGAAATTGATTTTCTGATTCAGTATGATGTTGCCATATCTTAAGAAGTATGATTTGATGAGTATAAAGTTGTTGGTAAAAGACACAGAAAGAATGTGATGAATAAGGGGAGGAATAAGTTATTCAATGGGCAACTATTACCAAGTTAGACAATGATGAGATCATGATGTTTAGTTTGTTTTAATATCCTATATATGTTGTTGTTTGTAAGGTTAATACTATACTATGTTACCGAGCAAAGAACCTAGTCGGTAAACCCTAAGGTTATCGCTATCGGTTAATAAAGGCAAAATGTCTACCGAGTGAATTTTAGTATTTACCGAGTTGCAACCGAGTAATAACAGAATGCATTGAATGAATAAAAGCATTATTTAATGAAGGAAGCTGATGAGTTGGTTATGATTAAATGATTGTTACAATGTGTATAAAGGTTGTTAAGGATCTATGGCAATGAAAGATCGGCAGGAAGATCTACGACTTAGATTGAACCGCACTACCCTAGCACAAGTTCCAAGGTGGGGTAGAATGTTTTCAAATTGAAGGATACATTGAACTTGGTCAAGTTTGAAGATCTAATGTCTATGATTGATCATGGGATATGTGATCAAGGAGATTAAACGGTTGGCAAATTGTTTATAAATAAGGAACTATTGATAAACAATGTATGCGAGCAAGTGTAAGCACAACGATGCTACATAGTGATTACCAAGCACTGAAGCTTGAAGATCTGTTTGATTAATAGAGTATAGAGCCCAGCAAAGGGACAAGATAAGTCCTGTGACTAGACTGTATTGAGCAAATAAGGATCTGCTTTAGCATTTTAGATGTGAAGTTGCAGATAGATTTTTATTACTATTATTTTGTAAAGTGACAAAAAATCTCTTAACCGGGTGGACTTAACAACCTTATTTGTAAAACCCTCTAGCAAGGTGACATTCTGATTGAGTGTTTGAAATCCTTTAACAAGGTCACTTCTAATAAGGTGAAGATCCTAATAGATCTGAGGGAAATCCCTTAACCGGGTCACATCTAGCAATGTGTTTGTAATCTTTAACATGATTTGCTTTTAACTGAGCATACTCTAGAAGGGTATATTTCTTAGTGGGTCCGAAATCCCATAGTGGTTTTTCCCTATTTGGGTTTCCATGTTAAATCTAGTGTTATGAGTGTTATGATGTTTATATGCTTATGAATTTGAATGGTTAGCAATTTTGGTATATTACTGAAGTATATGTTACTGAGTTTGAATCTGTTGTTTTTATGGAAGATTAAGTTTGTATGATTCACCCCCCATCTCATCTTGTTAGCTTGGCATCTGTACTTACATTAAGTATCAAAACTATCAACTATAATAAGAGATTGAGGAAGATAGTTGAGAGTTATAATGTAAAAGTTGATGAAGGTAATGAGTATTAGCCCAGATACTTTGGATATGATTCAAATGATCAAAGTGATAGTGTAGATAAAGGAAAGAAAGTTCAAATTGCTCTGGTGAATCCACTAACTCAAGGTGAAGGAACTAGTACAAGCACTAAAGAAAAAGGTAAAGAGTCTGAAAATCAAGGAAATCATAAGACTCCCGGGTATATAAGATTGAATCGTTTAGAAAGTCAGATTATAGGAGATAAAAATAAAGGAGTTCAGATTAGGAGAAGAAATGCAGAAGAGTATTATTTGATTTCTAAGATTGAACCTAACGATGTGAGTGACTCAGGTAAAGATGAACATTGGGTAAAATCAATGGAAGAATAATTGAATCAGATTCAAAAGAACAATACATGGATCCTTGTTCCCAGACCGAAAGACAAAAATGTAATTGGAACTAAATGGGTGTTCTTGAATAAATTAAATAAGGTGAAGTTGTTAGGAATAAAGAAAGACTTGTTTGCAAAGGATATTCACAGATGGAAGGAATTGATTTTGAGGAGACTTTTTCTCTGGTGGTAAGAATTGAAGTTTTGAGATTATTTCTTGCTTATGTTGCTTACAAGGATTTCAAGGTATATCAGATAGATGTCAAGTCAACATTTCTAAATAGTGAGTTGGAAGAGGAAGTGTACATTGAGAAACCGGATGGATTTCACTTGACTGATGAAAAGGATATGGTTTGTCGATTGAAGAAAGCTTGGTATGGATTGAAGCAAGCCCCTAGAACTTGGTATACTAGATTGGCTAAGTATCTGCTGAATCTTAGATTCAATAAAGGTACTGGTGATAGTAATATGTATTTTAAAATTGATAATGATAACATTTTGATTGTTGATGTTTTTTTTGATGAAATTATTTTTGGAGGTGATGATAGTTTGTGCAAGAAGTTTGCTGAAGAAATGCAAAATGAATTTAAAATCTCTATGATTGGTGAGATGAATTTTTTTTGGGGATTGTAAATTCCTCAGTCAGGAAAAGTTATCTTCATATCTCATTCTAAGTATTTGAAGGAATCGTTGAAGAAGTTTGGATTAGATTATTCAAAGTCAGTTGGTACTCCTATGGTGACTGGATGTAAGTTGACTAAGGATGATGATTCCCCTAAAGCAAATAAGACCAAATATAGATCTATGATTAGTGGATTGTTATATTTGACTCAGACTAGATCGAATATCATGAATGTTATTTCTCTTGTTGCTACATTTCAAGTTGATCCTAAGGAATCTCATGTTTTTGCTATTAAAAGAATGTTTAGATATATGAAAGGAACTATTGATTTTGGTTTATTATATCCTAAAGATAATTATTTTACTTTGAGTGCCTTTACTGATGTTGATTGGGAAGGAGATGTTGACGACCAGAATAGTACCAGTGGTGGTGTATTTTTATTGGGTAAGAGATTGGTTACATGGTTGAGTAAGATGATTTTAGTAATTTTAGTTGGTGTGCATGTTGCTATGGTGATTCATGCTTCTTGTCGATGTTTCTAGGTTGTGTGCTATTTGTGTTGATGGTCTGCATTGATCGGTGAGCAATTTATTGATGATTTTCCTTTATTCAGTGGTCTTCTTCATGTTCTTGGTTGACATGATGATTATAGTATGTTGCAGATGTTCAAGGCATAATTCTTGGAGGTGTTTCATATTCGAGATGATTATTTAGGTTCTTGCTATGTCTTAGCCAACATTGTTTTGGTCTGCATTTGATATTATACCGTGTATGGTTATATTTTTGTAATTAGGTGATATGTGTTGAGCCGACCTTGATGATATTGGTCCAAGGTTGATGTCATGTATAAATAAATGTAATATCATTGTAATTGAGTATGTCGTGGATGAGTGTATGTGTGAATAATGTATTGATCTTTTGGAGGCCGAGTAGAAGTGTGAAAAGAAGAATTTATATGTTCTTAACCAAAATTGTAACCAAGCAAGAGGAGATGTTGTTCTATCAATTCATGATCTTTCGGATGTAATCCAAATGTGTCTGTAAGACAATGAGTCTTTCTAGGGTTGTTGCCCTTTGTTGTTTTTGAGCAGTGAGCTCTTGGAAGTGTGCCTAAATGTATGTGCAATCCTCATTATAATATTTCATATACTTCTAAAAGGGTATCATCATATTGTGGGTAGGTTCCCACCATGGTTTTTCTCTTGACCAGGTTTTCCACGTCAAAAATCTTGGTGTTATGTGTGTTCATGTTGAGTTGTTGATTTATGCTTTCACTATTAATTATAAAATCTGAAATTAAAGTAATTTTTTGTAATTTTTGGTGACAACTATTTCACCCCTCTTCTCTTAGTTGTCTACCCTTTTTTTGTTAGAGAGAGGGTGGGATGGAGAGGTGATGACCTTGAAAATGGAGATAGAGAATAAGAGAGGAAGAGAAGACAAGAGAGTGGGGGAGGGAGATAGACGGGGAGAGGGGAAGAAAGGAAGGGAGAGACCTAGAGAGGGGAGGGAGGGAGAAGAGAAGAGATAGAAGAACAAAGAGATGAGTAAGAGATGATGGATGGAGAGGTAGACATGGATATTGTGAGAGAGCTAGGGAATTAGGAGATAGATAGGATTGGAGAGAAAGAGAGAGTTCATAAATGGATCGGGATAATGGGGAGGTATGGAGAGACCTAGATATAGGGAGAGAGAGGATAGAAAGGATATGTAGTGATCAAGAGAATGGAGAGGGAGGGGAGAGAAAAAATAAGAGTGAGAGAGCAGAAGAGAGAGGGAGGGAGTCAAGGATAGAAATGAGGGTAAGGAAAGAATAAAAGGTAGATAGGGTGAAATATATCTAGAGAGGGGAGAGAGATGTGAGAGAGACAAGAGATGGAGAGAGATAGGTCTAGAGTTAGGGGAAGATAAAGAGAGTGAGATATAGAGATAAAGAATGCTAATAGGAGCATGTTGATTACTGAAATTTGATATGATGATTATTGAAATTTTACTGTCTGAAATTTTATATGATCCTCTAAAAACTAGAATCTACATTATTGTTGGTATTTTGGTATGGTTTTTTCATTGATGTCAACACCTACTAAATACACCTACTTTGGAGATCTAGCAACATTCACTGGCAAGCAGTAAACTGTGCAACAGTTACTGGTATCTGGTTCATTGGCAGGATATATTATTCACCGATACCTGGAATGATATGGAAGACACTTGGCAATATCGAAGAGATCATGTGGACACTTTATTTTGAAGAAATAATCATTGGTATATTCATATTTGCATATTTTCTTTTACTGGCAAATAGGTCTAGGTTATCTGGGGTTACACCGACAGGTTTATCTTTTCCAGATCAGCATGGCACATTATGGAGATGATTTATTATTGTTGTAAATGCATTAAGATGACATGTTCAATTGGTTATTGCATTGGATATTATATTATTTGTAAAATGTATTTATTGTAATATCTTATAGAGCTGACCTACTAAAATTGGTCTTAGGGTATGGTATAAATGTAAGATCTTATTTGTAAGATCAAGTGTGGAATGCGAAAAATAATTAAGTGAAGGTATATGCGAGATCAAGCAAAGGTATACATGAAGACATCATTTAAAGGTGAAGTTAGGTTTTTGTAGAAGCATATCAACATTACACTAGTACTGAATCCAGCATATGAAGATGCTATTTTGAGTAGTACATTCTTATTAGATTTAACCATCCAACTATAGTTAGTGTGACTCCCATTTGTGATTGAGCAGTGAGCTCTAAGCTGTTGGCCTTTCTGCATGTGCAGACCCCTTTTTGTACACTTACTATCTGCAGTAGTATCATCTGATTGTGGGTAAGGTTTCCCACCATGGTTTTTCCCCTTACAGGGTTTCCACGTACAAATATTGGCGTCATGTGTTGTGGATGACTTTATGTTTATGTTTCATGCATTAATCCTTACCGGTATAGCAATTTACTATTAACACTGTCTACCGACATACTTAATTGGTTTACCGGTATTAAGCATTAAGTTGGTTAATATTTTTTTGGTTTGAATTTTTTAGACAACTGAATCACCCCCCCCCCCTCTTAGTTGTCTTTGGGACCTAACAATTGGTATCAGAGCTTAGTCCTCTTTTGCAGAAGTTTAACAACTTGAGGAGATCCAATGTCTACTAATTATTTCGGGAAGGACAGTCCTGAACTTGATGGAACCAACTATGGGATATGGAAGATCAGAATGGAGACACATATGAATTGTATTAGACATCTCAGAAGTTACTAAGAATGGTTATACTGCTATTGTAGCTAGTCAGACTACTCCAACTACCTTAGCCAAAGATGAAGAGAATGATTGCAAAGCAAGAGAAGCACTTTTGAGTGCATTATCAGATCAACAAATAATGGGATTATCATATAGGTCTACTGCTAAAGCTATTTGGGATCACTTGGGAACACTGAATGAAGGAGATTCCATAGTCAAAATTGTAAAACTTGAAAGCTTCTGAGTCAAGTATGAACATCTAAAAATGGAAGAAGATGAAAGGATTTTTGCTTTTATGGAAAGAGTAAATGAAATTGTTTTGGGTATCAAATGTTGTGGAGGAACCTTGAGTGAGGATGAAATTGTTTCAAAAATCTTAAGAGGTTTTCCACTGGCATATAAAATGAAGGTTACTTCTATAAATGAGTTGAGAACAATGCCTAATACATCAGTGACTAGGGATACAATGATTGGAAAACTTTCAGCCTTTGAAATTGAGGAATTTGGTCATGTTGCTACTATAAAGATTGATTTGGCCTTTAAAGAATCAACATCATCTAATCCATCATTTGACAAATCAGACTAGAGAGCCTTTTATGCAAGAGAACTTGAAGAAACCAAGAAGGAGAATGAAGAGCTTGAAGAACTTGAAGCACTATTTGCAAGGAAAATGCCAAAAGGTCCAATTGGAAGTAAGTATGAAGGTAAAGCACCCTTTAAATGTTTTAACTACAATAAGATTGGTCATATGGCTTCAAGATGCCCCGATAGACATGCTAGACTAAGAGAAGAAGCTAGAAGAACATACAAGCCTAATCCTGAATATCAGAGATACAGATTTAAGAAGAACAAAGATAAATCTTGTCACATTGTTGATGAAGGTGTGACTGATGATTCTGATGAGGATCTAGTAGACAATGGATGGGTTTTTGTTGCTATAATAGAAGATCAACCAGCACCTATTTCTCAACCGGTAGAACAAGCCCTAGGAGCTAAAGTTGAATCAAAGGATGAATGGATTATTGACTTAGGATGCTCACATCATATGACTGGAGACAAAGGTAAATTCTTGAACTTTCAAGAATACAATGGAGGTTTAGTAAGATTTGGAGATGACAAAGCCTGTTCAATCAAAGGTAAGGGTTCAATATCTCTTGATGGTAAACATAACACTGACAATGTCTACTATGTTGAAGGATTAAAACGTAATCTTTTAAGTGTTGGTCAATTAGTTGAGAAGGGTTTTCAGTTACAATTTAAAAATGGAAAATGTAAAATAATGAATAGAACTAGTTTGGAAATTGCAACCGGTAATTAGACTAGAGGTAATATCTTTCATTTGAATAATAGTGAAAAGGCATGCTTAATTGCACATATAGATGAAAGTTGGTTATGGCATAAGAGACTATGTCATGTAAATTTTGATTGCATGGTAAAAATCAGTACTTCTAAGGCAGTTAGATATCTACCTAAAATTGTGAAACCTCAGAATACAATTTGTAAGGAATGTCAATTTGGAAAACAAGTTAGAGCTAGTTTCAAAAGTATTCCAGAAAAATCAAATAATGCTCTTGATTTAATTCACATTGATTTATGTGGTCCAGCTAGAACTAAAAGCTTACAAGGTGAGAGATATTTCATGCTAATTATTGATGATTATTCTAGAATGTGTTGGGTTACTTTTCTCAGAGAAAAATCAGAAGCACTTGGGAAGTTCAAACTATTCAAAGCAATGGTTGAGAATGAAACCGGTAAGAAAATCAAATGTTTAAGATTAGATCAAGGAGGAGAATTCACATCTAAGGATTTTAATACATTCTGTGAAGTGAATGGAATCAAAAGACAGTTATCAGCACCAAAGACACCACAGCAAAATGGAGTTGTTGAAAGGAAAAACAAAATTATCTTGGATGCAGCAAGAAGTATGTTATCAGAAGAAAATCTACCACATGTGTACTGGAGAGAGGCAGTAAGCACTGCTATCTATACATTCAACAAAGTTCATATCAGAGGTGAAACCAGTAAGACCCCTCATGAACTATGGTTTGGTAATATTCCTACTCTTAAGTATTTCAGAATTTTTGGAAGTAAATGTTATATTAGAAGAGATGAGTATATTGGCAAATTTGATCCTAAAAGTGATGAAAGAATATTTCTTGGTTATTCATCTAAGAGCAAGGCATATAGATGTTTTAATAAAAGATTGTAGAAAATTGTTGAGAGTACAAATGTAAAGATTGATGAACAATTTAGAGGAACTTCAAGGTATATAGACTCTGAACCAAAAACAGAAGTTGTGACAAATGAACCTACACAGAATCCACTGGTATAGAATGAAGATCCAGTTACCCCGGTATCATGAGAGGATTCCACAATAATTGAAGAACAATAACAAACTAAGACACCCCGATATGTAAGACTGAATCATTCTGGAGATCAGATAATTGGAAACAAATTCAAAGGAGTTATGACAAGAGGAAGATTGGCAAATGAAGAGGTATGTCTTATTTCTCAAATTGAACCATCATCTATCAATGAGGCATGTGAAGATAAATTTTGGATTAAAGCTATGGAAGAAGAATTAGGACAAATTGAGAAGAATAATACTTGGACATTAGTTCCCCGGCCTAAAGATAAAAATGTAATTGGAACCAAATGGGTATTTAGAAACAAACTTAATGAAGATGGTAAGGTTGTCAGAAATAAAGCAAGACTAGTGTGTAAGGGATATTCTCAGAAAGAAGGAGTTGATTAAAATAAAACCTTTGCACCAGTAGCCAGAATTGAGGTAGTTAGATTATTCTTGGCTTTTGCAGCTCACAAAGATTACAAAGTTTATCAAATGGATATCAAATGTGCATTTTTGAATGGAGATCTTGAAGAGGAAGTTTATATTGAACAACCTAATGGATTTTCTTTGACAGATGACAATGATATGGTTTGTAGTTTAAGAAAAGCTCTGTATGGATTGAAACAAGCCCCAAGAGCTTGGTATGCAAGATTGGATAAGTATCTTTTAAAGATTGGTTTTACTAAAGGAAATGCAGATAGAAATTTATATTACAAAGTAACTAAAGATGACATCTTGATTATTGAAGTATTTGTTGATGATATAATCTTTGGAGGAGAAGATGGATTATGTAAAGAATTTTCTCTTGAAATGTAGCAAGAATTTGAAATGTCTATGATTGGAGAAATAAAATTCTTTTTAGGATTGCAGATTTCACAGACTAATAAAGGTATATTTTTTAGTCAATCCAAGTACTTGAAAGAACTACTAAAGAAATTAGGGATGGAGAACTCTAAACCGGTAAGCACACCTATGACTACAAATGACAAATTATCTCAAAGGGATGAATCTACACCTGTTAATCCAACTAGATACAAATCTATGATAGGAGGTTTACTGTATTTGACACAAACCAGGCTTGATATTATGAATGTAGTATGTATTGTTTCTAGATTTCAGAGTAATCCTAGGGAAAATCATGAATTGGAAATGAAAAGGATTTTTTGGTACCTACAAGGCACAACAAATCTTGGATTATGGTATTCTAAAGATGAAAATTTTGTTCTATGTGCATACACAGATGCAAATTGGGTAGGAGATGTGGATGATAGAAAAAGCACCACTGGAGGAGCATTCTTTCTTGGAAAGAGATTAGTTTCTTGGTTGAGTAAGAAACAGAGATGTACATCTTTATCAATAGCAGAATCAGAATATGTTGTAGAAACAACAAACTGTACATGGGTACTTTGGCTTAAGTAAATGTTGAAAGACATAAAGGTAAAATGCAAGGAACCTATTACTATATACTGTGATAACACTGCAGCAATTGATATATCTAAAAATCTGGTATTACATTCTAAAACAAAACATGTTTCTATCAAACTGAATTTTCTAAGGGAAAAAGTTGAAGAAAAAGAGATAAAATTGGTTTATGTGAATACTAAAGAACAGCTTGCAGATATTTTCACAAAACCTTTGCCTAAGGAGACTTTTGAGTATCTCAGAGATCAGCTTGGAGTCATACCACCACCGGTAGAGACTTAGACAATTGATGATTGTCATCAACCGATAGAATTAAATGGACAAATCTTTTATTCTGGTATTTGATGAGGAAGCTACTTCTCAGAGGGAGTAGTTGGTATTTTGTATGAACTTGACCTTTTGTAACTTTGGCATTTGATGTCAAAGGGGGAGAAATATCTTTGGAAAAACATATTATCTTTTTGGTAAGAAAAAGAGATTTTAGGAGAGAGATTTTGAAAAACACATTAAGGAGAAATTGGTATAAGAGATTGGTATTGTTACTCCCAGGGGGAGAAATGGAGATTGTTGGTTTTTGTATTTGGCATTTCTGTTTTGGCACTTTGATGGTTTTTCCATCTTGTGTTGCCATCAATACCAAAGGGGGAGATTGTTGGTATTTTGGTATGGTTTTGTCATTGATGTCAACACCTACTGAATACACCTACTTTGGAGATCTAGCAACATTCACCGGCAAGGAGTAAACTATGCAACAGTTACTGGTATATGGTTCACCGGCAGGATATATTGTTCACCGGTACCTGGAATGATATGGAAGACACTTGGAAATATCGAAGACATCATGTGGACACTTTATTTTGAAGAAATAATCATTGGTATATTCATATTTGCATATTTGCTTTTACTGGCAAATAGGTCCAAGTTATCTAGGGTTACACCGGCAGGTTTATCTTTTCCAAATCAGCATGGCACGCTATGGAGATGATTTCTTATTGTTGTAAATGCATTAAGCCAACATGTTCAATCAGATATTGCATCGGATATTATATTATTTGTAAAATGTTTTTATTGTAATATCTTATAGAGCCAACCTACTAAAATTGGTCTTAGGGTATGGTATAAATGTAAGATCTTATTTGTAAGATCAAGTGTGGAATGTGAAAAAGAATTAAGTGAAGGTATATGTGAGATCAAGCAGAGGTATACATGAAGACATCATTTGAAGGTGAAGTTAGGTTTTTGTAGAAGCATATCAGCATTAGACCGGTACTGAATCCAGCATATGAAGATGCTATTTTGAGCAGTACATTCTTATTGGATTTAACCATCCAACTGTAGTCAGTGTGACTCCCATTTGTGATTGAGCAGTGAGCTCTAGGCTGTTGGCTTTTTTGCATGTGCAGACCCCTTTTTGTACACTTACTATCTGTAGTAGTATCATCTGATTGTGGGTAAGGTTTCCCACCATGATTTTTCCCCTTACAGGGTTTCCATGTACAAATACTGGTGTCATGTGTTGTGGATGACTTTATGTTTATGTTTCATGCATTAATCCTTACCGGTATAGCAATTTATTGTTAACACTGTCTACCAGCATACTTAACTAGTTTACCGGTATTAAGCATTAAGTTGGTTAATAAGTTTTTGGTTTGAATTTATTAGACAACTGATTCACCCCACCCCCCCCTCTCAGTTGTCTCTGGGACCTAACAATTATTACTCCTATAGAGCTAAAACCACTCTCACACATACTACCAATATATACATGATATATAACTTAAACTATAAGAAAGGATAAAGACATATTGAAATGTGACTTATACTTAAATGTTATATTTCATTTATATATTCTACTTCGGGGGTCGATATAACTTGTGCCCAAATTAGAAAATGCAAAAATTAATAACACACATTAAAAAATTTGACAATGCAAAACATTTGGTGCATACCAAATTTGGCACTTGCCAAATGCAAAAAATTGACTTTTCACATTTGGCGAGCACCAAATTTGGTGTGTGCCAAATGTAAAAATTTAAAATTTCGAATTTAGCAAGCACCATATTTGGCACTCGCCAAAAGGTCTACATGAGGGAATATTAACCCTTTGGGTTGGATTTTCCTTGGGCATCCAACCCAAAGGTTTGGATGACCATTTCATGCCAGTGACACATTTTTATAAAAGGATAAAGAGTGACACCTTTTTGGTACCACAACTTGGTACACTTAGGTTGTTTGTAGACCTAAGAGGTTGGGAGGCCTTGGCCTTAGGAATATTAAAAGTTTCAACAAATCCCTTCTTATGAAATAGATTTGGAGATCATTTTTTGATCTTAGAGAATGGAATTCCATTTGGCATAGACAATACTTGCGTAGTGTCAGTTCTCTTAAGGATTTTCTTCAATCCCATGATCTCCCTCTGGGATCTACTCTATGGAATAATGTCATTAAAGAAGAAGAAAGGCTTTATTCTAGGAGAACATTTGGCTCCTTCAGGAACCTCTTTGTAATTTATCTTCTTTTCAACCTTTTATTGAAGAATGCAAGGACATATTTGGTCAGTTTGCTGGAGATTATGAACCAAAGCCCTTCCAATTCTCCCCTACCCCTATGGGCCAAATCTTGGGTGATGAACCTCATCCCTAAAATTAGTATCTTCTTTTGGATCCTCCTTCAAATAAAGCTATTAACTACGAACAATTTGTGCAAAAGAGGCTTTTTTCTTCCTAATAGGTGCTATCTTTGTCTGGCTAAGGTTGAATCCTCTCCCCATATCTTTCTTCATTTCTCCTTTTCTCGGGATATTTGGTATCAGGTTTTAAAGTGTTGGAACCTATATTGGGTATTTCTTGAGTCTATCCTTGACTTTTATTGTCAATGGAAAGTTCCCTCGTCCAATCAAGCCATTCAATTATTGTGGTCCTTTGTGTTCCCTCATGTTGTGTGGGGCATTTGGAAAGAAAGAAATAATAGAATATTTTGAAAAGTTTCTCTCCCAATGGATATTGTCTATTGAAAACTCCTAAGGGCCATTAGAGAGAATATGAATGTTTTAGATAATTAGTTTAAGAAGAGGGAGAAGTAGATATGCTAGGCCTGTGACTATGAGGTATTTAAGGAATGAGAAGTTAAAATTGACATCTCAAAAGCTATAAGGCCTATTAAAAAATCTAGAGAGGGTGTGTTCTTGAGCTTCTCCCCCAAGGGATGGATAAAAATTAATTTTGATGGGGAATCCAAGGGTAATCTTGGGCCAATTGGGTGTGTGGGAGTGATTAGGGGTGAGAATGGAAAGTTCATATCAATAGTGGCATTCCCCATGGGTAACCAAACCAACCACCTTGCTAAAGCCATTGGAGCCAATAAAGTCTTATTACTTGCCCATCAAATTAATTGCAAAAATGTTTGGATTGAAGGGACTCAAAAAATATTATCCAGTGCCTCAAAGGGAATAATAAAGCCTCATGGACAATATAGGGATGGATAAATTTATCAAAAGAGATTATTGTTTCTTTTGAAGATTATTTTATCTCCCATTCTTATAGGGAGTCCAACTCGGTGGTGGATTTATTTGCCAACACAGGAGTGACAACTAATGAGATGATGACATAGACTACTGAAGACAACCTAGAGGATGATGTCAGGGCTCTTCTTAGATATGATAGATCACATGGGATACATGGAAGTATCTTGTCACATTACTAATATCGATGATGCATAGAGCCATTATTACTATTTATGGAGGCTATCATGGCGAGGTTAGAGGAGGTCCTTCACATAATTTATCACATGTTTTTTGGGTTACTCAAGAGCTCTTTTGGTTTTTAACTTGGTTGCGCATTCAGTTAAACCACTTTTGACTTGAGGGCTCTGGTATTGCTAAAATGGGAGGATAAAGATGTCATGAAAAACCTATGGACTATGTAGGGCTAAGGGAAAACCTAACTATTTGGAGAATTTTGGAGAAGGGAGAATTTACTCCCTACATTGTAAAGTTGCATCCTAAAGTAACCAAGATTTTTGCCAAAGGGAGGAACGAGGGCAAAATTACTCTGTTTGGAAAGTCTGTGGTGATTGATGAGAAATTAATTGTATAAGTGATTGGTTTATCTACCAAGGGGCTCAAATTATATAGAGACAAAAAATATTCTGACCTGACAGTGAAGAAATTTCCCAAAACTGATAGGAAAGGAAATGTTGGTCAAGAAAAACAAAAGTTGTTATGATGCAAACACAACCAAGCCACTTTGGAGGGAAGTGCTAAAGGTGATCATGGAATACATCACCATGGATGACATCTACTTGAGAGTCTTCAGGCACCATTTCCTCTTGCTTAATCATTTTAGATAGTAGGTAAGGTTTTCTTTCCCCTTATACCTCCTGTCTTCCCTTAATGCTAGTATTATAGAGCATAGAGAAAATCCTAGTGTTAATCTTGTTTATCATGAGCGGTTGTTGGTTTTGACTTATGATCATTATAAAGCCAATTCTGCTAAGCCCAATTTCCCCCATATTTCCATTTCGGAGGATGAGGAATCAGAAACCCATAGTTCCAATGATGAAAATTGGAACACGAACATGGAAGAAGATAACTTTGTGCCTCCTAAGGAAGTGAAAAACAAAAAGAAGCTTGAAAATCCCCCACCTATTGGGAAGGGCAAGTTTAAGGGGTTCAACAACATTGTTACCCAACCCCTTAACTCTAGGATCAAATGTGGCAGCAAGATGTCTAAGGCCCGCCCTTAGTTCAAGGGTAATTCTCTAGCTTTTGAGGAACCCTCCTTTGAACATGCTAATTAAGGCTCCCTGTCTCCCCTGAATTTGATGCCACTTACCCTTCTACAGATAGGGAAAATAGACCTCGTATTCCTACTTAGATGAATATTGATTCTTGCCTCTTAAATTTGGACTAGGAGATCCCTACTGACATTCTAGCCATAGCAAGAAATGGAGTGATGGATTTTTTTTGGTTCCTAAAGTGGGCCTTTCATGAGATTAAGAACCTAAATTTAAAATAGAGGGATATATACAGTATGCTAAAAATGCTGACAACTAGAAGTTAGGCCCAACATAGAAAGCTAATGTACTGAGAGGGGAGGGGTTAATTAGTACTCCAAAACTTTTCTCTGATAATAACCTTAGTGTTATGCATAAACAGAATAGTGCAGTAACATAAAATAGAACTATAATCAACAGATAACAATCATACATGATTCATACCATAACACATATATTTTGGTCACGCAGAAACTTGTGGTTAGAGAGAAAAACTACAATGGGGATGGCACCCACAACTTCACTACTGCAATAATAAAGAATGCTCAGTTAGAGCTACATTTAGCTATTTCTGATAGCTTACCCTGTTAGGAGTATTAAGATCAGTTAGATCTACCTTACTAAAGGATTTTTACAACACTATATAAGTGTAGCACCTTGGTAACCCATAATGAAACTCGGTAAACCATTCTATTTACTCTGTTCTTTGACTGTTCACTGATAACCTTCTAGGTGACCTCTTTGTGTCTCTGTAATAGTCTTCCTTCATGCATACACTCTATTATCTCATTGCATCTCATATATCATATGTCTAACCCTAGAATCATGTTGTATATATAGATCTCTTACAGTGGTGATTTGATTCATTGCTTCAATCTTACAAAAAGATTCTTTGAATGAATAACTAAACAAAATATCTCATTGGTTAGATTGACCTTGTAATCATACACAATCTCATAGTGCAATTTCCAATGCAAAAAGGGTTAGATGTGCCTCAATCTTGTAACATATTTTCATGTGCTTGTCCAGGTTCAATGTATCTGGTAAAACATTTCACTCGGTGAATATCAACTCGGTGAGTTAACTTTACCACTTGGTAGCCATGAACCTTTACTCGGTAAACAGCTCGCTGAATACTGTGTTCTGTGACTGCTTTCTTCTGTAACCGACTAGACTGTTCATACCAACTTCTCTATGTGTACCGACTACATGATTCAGTAATACTAATTGACTAGAATATAGTATGACTTTGGATATGAAACTAATGGCAATTGATAAGTAGTAACAATCTCCCCTTTTGACATTAGTTGAGATGTTTGACAAAAACTACTTACAAAGTCATAACTCAAAACTATATACTTGACAAAATGACTATACTTGACAATATGTACAATAGTCAATAGTATATGCATATATACTCCCCTTATCATTATTCTGTACATAACTCTAAATTTTGCATGTTCGGTTCTGTTCTATACTTGTGTGCTCTGAATGCTCTGTATATTCTGCTCGGTATACTCCCCTTGTATACAATACTCAAAATTGTGTCATCAAAACTATACTACTCTCCAAGTGTAGAATTACTCCCCCTTTTTTGGGCTTTCCTCTATGTAGTATCATAATATTACTCCCCCTTTTTTACAAACATTAAAAACTTAATTGCCATCCAGAGGCGGTAACTAATCAAAAATAGTCTTATACTTGGTCCAGGCATCGGTGAGGGCGACTGAGAGTGAGTCCTTGAGACTTTCCATTAATGAGTTTTGTGCTTGAATATTAGATAAGAGTGATATCAAGCCATCAAGAGTGTTTCCCTCTTATGTAGTTGATAAGCTTGTAGCTCAGTTGAGCTGCTCCTATACTGATGAGAGATGAGGAAGGAATAATGTTTGAAGGGTCATTATATCCATCCTAATTTTATGCTCTTCATTCCTCAGTTCTAACTGTTGAGCCATGAGCTGTTGTAGCTTTGTGTAAAAATTCTGAACTAAATTAGGCTCAGTGGTCAACTTGGATGAGAGATTGGTGATCTCTTTCTCAATGGCATCAGTTTTATTTTTGATGTCTTTAATAAATAAAGAGAATGTACACAATTTCCGGAATAAATAAAGAATGTGCTTGAGTTGAGGGGACAACTCAGCAGTGAATTTGACAAGTTTTACCTTGCCAACATCAATTGATTTTTGGACTTCCTCTATCATTTTTGCTATGAGCTCTTTATCCTTGAGCTTGCTTAGGTACTCAGATGCATCAACTCCAGATGTTTCAATCTTAGTAAGGAGTTCATCCAACTGAATATGGATGGCTGCATCGGTTGACACTGTTGCTGATGGTAGCATTTCTGTGAGTAGTGTCCTAACCTTTTGAAGTACCTTATTCTTTTTTTGTATGGCCAGTTGCTTCTCCTATTTCGCCTTTGCTTTGCATAGTTCACTGAATTCAGTGAATGATTTCCCTTTCAATTTGGAAATGTCTATATTGGGCAACACAATCGGTTTAGATAAGTCAAATTTAAAACCATGCTTTCTCACCTTCTTCTCTTTTCCTTTGATCTGTGGCACTAAGACAAGTGCTTGTGAGGATTTCTGACCCTCGGTAGGTTGCTCAGTAGATGCAACACTTTGGTCTATTCCTGTAGCAGTTGCAATGTCTTTGGGTGGTTCAGTGCTAGGGGTCTTAGTTGTAATATTTTTAGTGCTTGTCTGTGCTTGCGACATCTGATCTTTGGTTGTGTCTGCTGTAGCTTCAGATTTGTTACTTGTATCTTTTGTAGCTTCAGATTTGTTACCTTCAGTAACTTGCTCGATGTCCTTGGGAGCTTCGGTTGAGACTGGTGGTTTCACTAGCAGATAAGGCTGAACTTGTTCTAAGATCGATTCACTAGACACAAGTTTTGCATAAGTGGTGCCTTCAATAATTTCTTGCTCTGGTGCGGCTTCATCCATTATATCTTCATCAATTTGTATAGTGTCAACCGGGTCTAGACCTTGCTCAGTGACATCTTGATCTTGCTCGGTGACATCAACAATTTCAATTTGAGATTGTTCACCAACATCCTTTTGTTTGAAGATCTCTTGCCACTTGGCTTTAGTCTCATTCTCCACATCAATATATAGCCCATTAATCAATTTTAAGGCTCTTTGTTTCACAAGAAATTTAGAATTGTATGTGATCAGATGCTCCTTAATTTCAGCTATGGACATGTCAGGAAATAAATGGACTAGACTTCTTTCTCTTATTTGTCTCTCTGAATCCATTGCATATTTCCATCTGTTGTCAATATGTGAGTAGAGTTCACTCGGAAGTGACTTTGCTAGTTCTAATGGTGCTAATCAAAACTTCAAAAGTGTACATATGATAGCTTCTTCAATCTGTCATTTCTCATCATTATTCCTAGACTCATACTTAACATATCTGAATCCTGCAAATCCATCGTATTCTTTAAGATTGGCACAAAAGTTTTCAACACCATGAATGTTTACCTTTTTGCTTTTCACAATCTAGAATTTGTTTGCATCATCAGACTCTGTATCACTCGACTCTTTTTCCAAAATGAGTCTCTGAGTAGATTTATTGTAAGTCTTTGTTACCTTAGGAATGACAACAGTCTTTTGTTTCTTGCTTGGTGATGCAACTGATGCTCTAGTGTTGGGTCTCTTTGTTGGTGGAGTCGATAGGGCCTTTGTGATGTCCTGTTTCTTTCTTTTTAGAAATTTTCCCTTTGGCAACTCTATGCTCAATGTTATTGCAGCCTCCTGTGCTTCTGATTCTTCCTCGGTAATGGCAAGATTGCCTTTGGTGTAGAGGAGGATTCTTCTCCGAATTTCTCAGATAAAGCTTTTATCATCTTTGTAGCTTTTCTTGTAGCTTTAGGAACTACAATGCTCATTTTTACTTTCTCCTTCACCTCTTCATAGGTTCCATACCTTAGTTCAGTTGCATGCCTTGGCAATGATAGATAGGCATCAATTTGTTGCTGCATGATATCATAATCAATTTCATAACCCATTGGTTGCAACGATTGAATCCTTGGCTCAACATCATTTACATAGCAATAATCAGTGTCGAATTCAAAACATATATTGTCCTTGTATTTTTCAACCAGCTGTGGTGGGATCCTACACCTGTTGTGCATTTTCTCTTGGAATTTTCTAAAGTAATCATCCATGATATCATTGAAGTTATCTCCTAACTTCTTGATGTAGTCATTGATCTAATGGGTGATAGGTTGATGTAGCTCACATACTACTTTACCGACTGAGGGAAAGAACTTCTCAAAATAGAAAAACATACAGATAAGTAGTGAACCAAACTTTAGTGTGTTTGCTGAGTTGTTCTTCTTGAGCTTCCTTATTGTGTTTAGGTTCTCAAATAAGTTATTTAGTAGCACTTCACATAAGTCTACTTTCATTCCCTTCTTTACTATTTTGTAGGCTAGGTCCACTGTAGCACATGGTACACTATTTTCCCTTGCAAATTGGAAGAAATAGTAACCAATGACTCTGATTGCAAATTTAAGTTTAGCATCAGTGACATTATTCAATTTCAGTCCTCGGTAATCAGATTCCACTCCAGTTAGACTGATTAGCTCCTTTTGTGATATCATTTTTTGAGCATGAGCATGATCATAGATGCGATATCCAGTGATCAGGTGAATGACTTCCTTCATGATCTTGAATGGTTTCTCTTGTAGCCACATGAAATCATCATGTACTCTGCTCAATACAAACTTAACCCATTGGGGTTTGAACACACGAGGATAGACTAGGGATTCAGTTAATCCCTTGATTCTGATATGCTCAAATTTACTATCTAGTTTGCCATCAATGCGCAGTTCATCATATGTATCACTAATCTCTACATGACCGAGTTCCTCAACATGACATTTGGTAAAGAATCTAACATCTTCTACCAATAAGACTCGAACCGGGATGAGTGAAAATGCAATTTTATCATCTGGTTTTGAGGCGACTTTAGGAGTTAGGGAATACTTCAGAGATGGCTTCTCCACATTTTGGACAACTACAGGGTCTTGGATCTTGGACGCCATGGTAGATCTCGAGTAAAATTTGACAAGTTATCCTTAGGGTTTACAAGTGACTTACTCTTCACACTTGGTAGACACTAGCAATTTGACTAGATCGGAAACTAGCTAAACAGTGTGAAAAGATTGATGTAAATACCTCGTAATTCACTCTGAATGAAGTTTGATCACTTTGATTCGCTCTGCTCTGCTTCTCAAAAACTTGGGTGAGTGAAAATGACTGCGAAAACACTTTTAAGTACTCAAAAATACCTTATCGGGCTCCATGCAAGTTAGGTCAAGATATTAAATGCACTCAATTCACCTTTTACGGATTTACTCTATTTTCTATTTTCACCGAGTACCCAACTTTTCTTTATTAACCGACTTGATAGGTTTCCTATACACACCGACTTGACAGGTTTCTTGTATAGTATATAAACTGACTAATTGCATCTTAACTATGCAGATTTTGAATTTTATACATAATAGCATAGGAACTGTTATGATTCAACTTTTAAAGAATGCAGTCCCTTCATACCTTTTCTTGACTAATTTGAAATAGGTGCACCTAACTCGGTAGGTAAGGTGCTTTCTTCATCAAACATAATTTCTTTCTTTTTCCAAATCATCTTGATTTTTTCTTTTATCTCTTTAGTGTCTCTTCTTCGTTGATCTCTGCAATCTCCAGCTAAATGTCCAGCTTTGTGAGAATGAAAACATGCCATACAGAGATTTCTCCATGATCTCTGGTTGTTCATTCCAAACCTTATAAAATAGTTGGCACTTATATGTCCATATCTTCCACAACATTTGCACCATATCCTTGTATTGTAATCCCATGGTATTGCTCCATATTGTCGGTAAGGATCTATGTGAGTTCGGTAACCTCCAGTGTTTGTTCGGTGTGGATACTTCATGTAGTTCTTTTTCTTAAACTAGCACTTCTTGGTACTATGTCCATATCTATTGCAGTTTTTACAAAACCCTTTGAATTTTGCCTTTTGATGGTTGTTAACAGACTTTGTCCTACATTGATTAGGTATGTGACCATATTTATTGCAATTAAAACAATATCCATTGGACTTAGAGATATTCGGTTGGTTACCTTTTCTGATCTAGCATATGTTGGCAATATGACCTTGATTTCCACATTAGCAGCAAATAGGCTTCTTCCTTTTGATGTTATTCCTTTTTTCAGCTTGTTTTGATGATTCTCCTCTCTCGGTAGTATGAATTCCTTTCTCGGTAGAGTCTTTTCCTTTGTAACTGAGTCCTCCATCTTTGTAGAGTCTTCTTGTATTCAGTTTCTCATCCAACATCTTTGATGCTTCATAACTTTTCTCCAATAATTCTTTGGATTTCTTTTCTGTTTCAAGTTCACCAGTCAACCTTGATACTTCAAGTTTCAATGATTGATTTTCATCATTCTTCAGAATTGCTTCATGATGTGCATAGCCTAGTTGATCTATCATATTTTGTTGAATACTAGTTAACCTTATGATTTCATCCTCCTTATCAAATACTAGAGCTTCAAGTTGTTGTTTCTCTCTTTGTAGATCTCTTGCTTTATCCTCAGCTATCCTTAATGCATCTAGATTTTCAGTCATTTGTGTATTGAAAAGTTCATGTTCTCTTTTCATTGCTTTTAGTTGATCAACCAATGCTTTGTTCTTTTCTTTCAACATTCCAATCATTTATTCAGTCTCTTCTGAGATACTATTCTCAAATGATGTCTCGATTTGTTCCACTAGCTCTTAAGAGTCCTGCAAGTCATCAGATTGTTTGTAGCCTTCCATTGCTAAGATCTTTCTCTTTAGGTAGTTAAACCCTTTTCCAAGATTCAAGCTCTGATACCAATTATTGTTACGCCCAATATAGAAAGCTAATGTACTGAGAGGGGAGGGGTGAATCATTACTTCAAAAATTTTCTCTGATAATAACCTTATTGTTATACATAAACAAAATAGTGCAATAACATAAAATAAAACTATAATCAACAGATAACAATCATACATGATTCACTCCATAACACATATATTTTGGTCACACAGAAACTCTTGGTTAGAGAGAAAAACTGCGGTGGGGATGGCACCCACAACTTTACTACTACAATAATAAAGAATGGTCGGTTAGAGCTACATTTAGCTATTTCTAATAGCTTACCCTGTTAGGAGTATTAAGATCAGTTAGATCTACCTTACTAAAGGATTTTTACAACACTATATAAGTGTAGCACCTTAGTAACCCATAATGAAACTCAGTAAACCCTTCTATTTACTCTGTTTTTTGACTGTTCACTGATAACCTTCTAGGTGACCTCTCTGTGTCTCTGTAACAGTCTTCCTTCATGCATACACTTTATTATCTCATTGCATCTCATATATCATATGTCTAACCCTAGAATCATGTTGTATATATAGATCTCTTACAGTGGTGATCTGATTCATTGCTTCGATCTTACAAAAAGATTCTTCGAATGAATAACTAAACAAAATATCACATTGGTTAGATTGACCTTGTAATCATACACAATCTCATAGTGCAATTTCCAATGCAAAAAGGGTTAGATGTGCCTCAATCTTGTAACATGTTTTCATGTGCATGTCTAGGTTCAATGTATCTGGTAAAACGTTTCACTCGGTGAGTTAATTTTACCACTCGGTAGTCATGAACCTCTACTCGGTAAACAACTCGGTGAATATTGTGTTCTGTGACTACTTTCTTCTGTAACCGACTAGACTATTCATACCAACTTCTCTGTGTAACCGACTGCATGATTCGGTAATACTAACCAACTAGAATATAGTATGACTTTGGATATGAAACTAATGGCAATTTGATAAGTAGTAACACTAGAGTTGAGGGTTCATATGGAAAATAAAGCACAAAAGGTAGTGAGATTTGGACTAAGGAGGAAAAATTCTCAATTGTTGATTGCCATTCTAAAATTGTTGAAGCCATGGAAAACCTCAAAAAAGACTATGAGCATATTATTGTGGCCTTTGAGAAGAGATTGAATAGCATAAAAGATACCCTCCAATATATTATGTCTCTCAGCCACAATGTTATCAAGACCACTGCAGACAATATGAATACCATGGTGGTGAATTTGGAAAAGGGCTATTAGGGTAATTTAGTTATGGATTTGGATTTGGAGAAGGAAATAGGTAATGAGGATTCCATGGGTCTCAATAACAGTACTCGTTCCAATTTGAAGAGGAAGGCATATAAACCCCTACGGGATATACATGATTTGAAGAAAGTGGTTCAAAAAATGAATCAATAGGAGGCAGAGGTTGCTGAGACATTGAAGAATTTAGGATAGCTCCCCTTTTCTTCCTTTGGTTTCTGTTGGGCTGCGAATGTCTTTGTTTTTTTCTATAGGAAGCATTTTGTTTAATTGTTAAGCTTGTCATGTCTATTTTTTGTTCTAACATTTTGTAAAGGGTTTCAGGTCGCTCCAAAACCTATTTTTTATAATAAAAAACACATTGACATATTGAAATGATATAATTCTATATAAAATTGGATCACCTTCCATATGCCATATAATTGGCCCACACATTTATAAACCTTTATCCCAATCCATGTTATTATCTTCATATATTCACATATTTTTATACCACTTGATTATATTTAATTATGTAAGCATGTCCATGCATACATTTTTTCTATTGGTATAACTGATGGTGTTGGCATAATCGGTTCATCAGTTAGTATTGTCATTGATCACTAACACTTACTGGTGAATAAGGCTAAGCTCATAGGCAAGGAGCTGTGGTAAACTCCAATGGTTTACTCATGGCTACAAACAGTATGGAGGATTCAATGCTTTCCTAATATGCATTAAGTAGCCTATTGGTAAAATACTAATCAGTTGAAGGATAAACAAAGTAGCTGATTGATTAGCCAAGCATCTGATAGGTGTTGAGATTAGTTTCTTAAACTGGCAGTTAAAATAATGATGCAGTCATAGGAGGTGACTCAGATTGAAGTTTAGTAGTCTTATGTATGACCAGAATACTCTGGATAGATAGGTGATCAATCTGATTAATGATCAGTGAACGGTGGAAAAAGATGAAGAGTTACACCGATGAATCGGTGATATAGGTTGAAGGATGATATCCACTGAGAATATCAGAGCAGTGACTAGTAATTTGGATGTGATGACCAAAGGTGAGTCAGTCAGGGTGAGATATCAATCAATCAAACTTCCAATGAAGATTACAATAGTTAACAACTAGTTAAGGCGAGATTTGTGCAGATTTTTCGGTTCACATTAAAAAGGCTGAACATGACCCAAAAGTTGCTAAAATTATGAGTTATGGTGGCAAATAAGGATGAGTTGTTGGCGAGAATGATGGAGAGCATGCAGAGAAAGTGTGGGAAGATTTGAATTTCAAATTTGTTGGCCATTTGGTGGAATTGATTATGTGTTGCATTGATGTTTTGTCATTGATGCCAACACTAGTTGTTTGGATGCTTTACCAGCACCCTTTTGGTCCTGGTAGGTTGAGTGGTTTTTGGTTAACTTGGATCCGGCATGACCCAGTAGGCTCCGGTATAGTCTAGTGATGGAATCAGCTTGTTCATGATACTTATACTCATATTTGGTCAGCTGGTTTTGGTTAGGAGATCGATTGATATACTGCTTGCTTAGAAGATTGGTTTCTGGTTCCGGTGAGGGTTTCATCGGTAGAGCTTTTGGTGGAGATCTTTGATGAATTGCACAAAATAGATATGGTGTTCCTCAAAATGAATCTATACCAAGTGGTCCATATAGGCAACATCATTATAGACCTCCTCCATATGAACATGTGTATGATCAATATCATCCATATATGCAACATGCTCCTCCTCAAATTGGTGCCTCAAACATGGGGTATGGTCCAAGAATTCGATCTCCACCTAAGAGCAATTTGAAGCAACAAATCAGGGACTTACAAAAGAAAATGGAGGACATAAATACACTGAAGCCAACATACACAATGAGAGACATAAGTCCTTATCCATTCAACAAGAGCATTCCAATGCCTCCATTTCCTACACACTTTGTGACCCCTAAATTTGATAAGTATAGAGGAAAATGGGATCCTAAGGCACACATAAGACAGTTTTTCATAGCTTGCATTGAAGTAGCTTCAGAAGAGACATATTTGATGAGATTATTCCCACAAAGCTTAGGTGATCAAGCTATGGAATGGTTCTCCCAACTCCCACCTGGTATTAAGTCATGGGGTGACTTAGCAGAGGCATTTATTCAACATTTCTCCTACAATATAGAGACCAACATATCAGTCACTACTTTATGTAACACCAAGCAAAATGAGGGAGAGTCTTTTGCATCATTTTTACAAAGATGGAGAAATCTAGCCAACAGATGCTCTTGTGAAATTCCACAGAAACAAACGGTAGAAATGTTCACCCAGAACGTTAACAAAGACATTGGCTATGATCTAAGAAAAGCTTGTTTGTCCACCTTCAAGGATGTCATTGAAAAGGGCTTAGCGATAGAAAAGGTTCTAATTGAACAAGGAGTCATTAAGATATTCAAGGAAAACAAAGATGACTTTAAAGGAAAAGACAAGCCAAGATTTTGGAATAAAAACAAGAACACAGTCAATGATGGTGTTGTTGATGCCAATATAGTGCGACCCAAATTCATCTTTTCGGGATCAAGTTCTACAAACAATCAAGTGAATACTCAAACAACTTCTAGATCATGAAGGAAGTACACCCCATTGGGAGAACCACTTGAATCAGTCTTCAAAAAGCTTGTGGCAAACAAACTAATCACAGTTCCAGATTTTCCTCCATATGAACCAAAGGTTAAACCAAATTGGTGGAATGATGATGAGTATTGTGAATTTCATAAGAGCAAGGGTCATAAGATAGGAAATTGTCATCGACTGAAGAACATCGTACAAGATCTCATTGATAGAGGTGATATTGAGATTGAGGGAAACTCATCCAACCAAGAACATGAGATGTTTAAGGAACCATTCCCAAAACATGACAAGGGAAAAGCTAAAGCCACACATGATCAAACCAACTATACTAGAGCATCCTACAACTATGATTCAACCATCAATCACATCTCGATGGACAATTATGTCTCTACCATTATCATCAAGGACAAAAACCATGAAAATTCTAATCGGAGACCCAAGATTGTCCTAAAAGGTGTTGGATCTTCTTCCAAACCTACTTCCGAATGTAATATCACAACCCGCCGAGGTAAAATTACTTTGCAAGGGGCTCCAACCAAAAACACTGCTTTCTCATCAACCAAGCCTGAGTATGACCTTGTAGAACAATTAGGGAAGACACCCACACTCATCTCCATCCTTGAGCTATTACGCATATCCCCCGCACATAAAGCTATTCTTGACAAAATCTTGAGTGACACTACCGTTCCTACTGATCTGAATGTGGACCAGTTTCAATCCATGGTGGGATACCTTTCCATTCCACACTCCCTTAGATTCATAGAAGTCGATGATGTCTCCGTAAGTTAGCCACATAATGCACCATTACATGTTGAAGCCTTCATACACAAACATAGAATCAAACGAGTCCTGATAGATGGAGGAGTTGGTCTAAACATTTGTACATTGAGCACTATTAAACAATTGGGATATTCTAACAAAGCTGTGAATTCTACAAACAAAATTACTATCAAAGCATATGATGATGAAGAACGTTCATCCAAAGGCACAGTCACCTTACCTCTCAAAGTTGGGCCTGTTACAAAGGATGTGGTTTTTCAGGTCCTTGATCTAGATCTCACATATAACATATTGCTAGAACATCCATGGATTCATGAGATGAGTGCAGTACCATCTACATATCATCGATGCATCAAGTTTCCACACAATGGAGTTGAAGTGACTGTCAAAGCTAACCCAAATCCATTCATATATTACAACAATCTACGACCTAGATCAGAAATAACAATACCAGTCAATCGAGAAGCTATTCCTTCATCGGCATATGTGGATCCAGAATCCTTGAAAGCTTCTACATCCAAAAAAGTAGAGATCAAAGAAAAGCTCAATATTAAAGACATGGGATGTGGTGAGTATATCTTTCATGTTGATCAACTCCCACTATCTCCTAAGGTATTCAGTCAACAAGAACAGTCTATAAACAATTTGCAAGGAATTGGGTGTGAACCACCTAGTGTTGTGGCTACTAAGTCTGAATGCAAATCTCCTCCAGTGGTGCAAGCAACTCTTGATATCAATAGTCCTAAGAGTGGTTCCAACAAAGAATCTATTGAGCATATCACTAGCCCTCTTGATAACTCACATAGCCTTACCATATCATCCACTCATTCCATTTCCACTCCACTTCCAGACTTGGATCAACAAGAATTACAAAAGCCCTTACTAATTGGGGATCAAGAATCAAGCTTTGAAAAGAAAAATCTAAAAGTCAAAATTAAAGAAAAGTCCTTCAGTCCAAATCAAAATCAAAATCTATTGGACTCTGCAAAAATAAAGGTCAAGGACAAAAATCCTATGAAGCAAAAAGAACAAGAGTTGATCTCCCCTAATATCAAAATAACTGGGGGCAAAAGTTCTACAATTTCAGGTCAAAAAGCATACTTGTTGATCCTAAGTCTCCATCATGCTATCCTACTCTCACTTCTTTTCGCAATCATAAGCCTTCATCATTCATCCACTTGTTCCACACATCCTTTCCCTTCTGGTGATACATCATGGACATTTAATGGAGCTTCCTTGAAGGACTTTGTTATTAGGGATGCCCAAACTTCTGCAGGTGACATGCATATGGGCCTACGTAGTCCACATGCTAGTAATTCTATCTCAATTCCTTTATCAAGGAAGATAGTCACTTGAGCTACACATCATTCAGTCAAGGAACAATGTAGCTACAATCACAAAGTCAATCCTCGTACATTTGAGGTAGGTGACTTGGTTCTCAGAGAAAACCCCAAGAATCAGCAAGACAGAGAGAAGAAGGGCAAGTTCGAACCAAATTGGCTTGGTCCTTACATCATTACAGTAGCCTATGGATCTGGGGCATATCAGCTCTCAACTACAGAAGGTGAACCTTTGGAGGATCCTATCAATAGTATGCACCTTCGCAGGTTCTACACATAGCTCTTCAGAATATTCTAATTCAAAAATACAAAAAAATCAAAAATTTCAAAAATTCAAAAAAATAAAAAATTTCCAAAATACAAAAAAAATAAAAATCAAAAATACAAAAAAATACAAAAAAAAAATTATAAAACAAAAAAATCGTTACTTGGTGAAAACCTGGCAAACAGGCGCCTTGTGACAACAAAAACATTGAAAAATCAAAAAAAGTAAAGAGAAATAATTTCGTCCAACAGTGAAAACCACTTTGGTGGCGCCCTGGGCAACTACCATGGTGAAAAATGGGTCACCAGCGCCATGTGTAGAGACATTGCTCCTCCCTCCTTCAGGATTCACTTTCATCCTTTCACTTTGCACACACTCACAACCTATTCATTCATAATAAACTTACCCATTCCCATCATGGCTTGTTATTGATCTACCCAAGATTGGTTAGCCATTCATAATAAACCTCCCTTTTCACCTCCCTTTCCATCCATAATAAATCAAATCCTATCTGTAGCTAAGGAAAATCCTATGTCTAGTGATGGGTGTGGAACTAAGAACATCACATGTTTCAAGGAGTACAGTTTCTTCCAGCTTCCTTCAGTCTATCTATGCACAATCCGCAATAAAACAACATCTGCATCACCAGTCCGCAATAAAGTTTCATCTTCTCCGCAATAAAGTATCAACTTCATGGATTCAGTTAGTTTCAGATGAGACAATAGCAACAATGGGCTTCAACAAATCAAATCTTTCAATAGACTCAGACAACATATGGTTCAGTGCTATCTATCCTTTCTGTAAAAGTAAACATTGTGACCAAAATCAAATAAGACTTATACAAGTGACAAGAGACACTAAATTTGAGGACTACAGTGGATGTTGGTGTCAAGTCTTGGTTTTCTTTTGATTTCATCTTTTTGGTGACATGTCTTTTAGCTTTTCTAGGATGTCTCTGACTAGAGATTCTATCTCCAGGATGTCTTTGACTAGAAAGGCGAGGATGGGGTATCGTCACCTATTTGTATTTTCTGTCTGTGGATTGTCTCTTAGTAATTCTATGACTTGTCCAAGGATATGAGGACACTGGAGTCTAGTATGAACTGTGGCATTCCTTGTTTGTGACTGTCTTATCTCCATGCAAACAGGTACAATGACTTTCTGGGTCAAACATATGCCTCGATTGTCATAACCTACTTGCCATAATAAAGCTCAATGATGATAACGCACAAGAAGCTCTTTCACATTCATATCTTCTATCTTTCATCCCCCTTTCTTTATTGACTTCCATCTTCCTTCTTGAGTCCGCGTAGCCTACTATCACATGACTGAGTATAATGATACACCAAAAACATTTGCATTTCATGTAGTTGCACCTGCATTACCACATATAAGCATTTCATACATACATATAGATATCACAACTCCATCACATCCTGCACACAACACCTGTTAGCACAATTTACATTTGCATTATCATATTCATCTGCATTACATACATTCACATTTGCATCATGCATACACATATAAAACATAAACGAACAAAAAAATATATTGCATTGCATCATATACATATTTGCATCCATATCATAAGCATCACATAGAAACATACATCACATAGGTATGCATGCATATAGCTTCTGCAAAGATGAATCATCTCATATATATATATATAAAGTGTCATGATACAATGATGTCAAAATCATATGGCTACAATCACTCGCAGGTGTCTACATCATTATACAAAATGGTACAAAACTGATACAGAGGAACTCACTGGTCACTCCTACCAACACTGCCAGTAGTGCTAATCCTGTCCATGTCATCGTATCCCATGCCACATGTCCCACCCTCATCTCCAGTCCTAGATCCTAGAACACTCATCTCAGTGCATCCCTATCTCCGTCTCGATCATAGGGTACTAACTCCCCATCGATCGGTATCCACAGGATCCTGTATACATCCTCCAAGGTGACTGTCATCTCCCCCATCAGCAAATGAAAAGTACATGTCTCGGAGTGCCAGCTCTCCGCCAGTGCAGTCAGCAATCCCATGTTTGCCCGAAACTCAGGCACATACAGAATATGTCATAGACCCATAACCTCAATTGCAGCTCGGTCCTCGGCTGTCAACTTAGGTCACAACCTCTGAGTCAATGGGAATCTCTCCCGTGACTCCAGCATCGGCAAATACTCCTGCAGTCAAGCAAATCAATCGTGTCAGTCATAGTGGCATTCACTGTTTATCACAAAATGCTACTTTTTATCTAAATCCATATGGCTATCTATCCTAGTGACACTCACTATTCATCACAAAGTGTTTCTTCTATCCTACTAGTACTCCCTGTTCATCACAAAGTACTACGTGTTTGGCACTCCCTGTTCATCACAAAGTGATGCTCATATTTGCACTCCCTATTCATCACAAAGTGCTGCTCATATTTTAGTACTCCTTGTTCATCACAAAGTACTCTATCTTGGTACTCACTATTCATCACAAAGTGCCTTGATCTATCCTAGTCTTCCCTAAAGGACCTGCTTGAGTGTATCCTCTCAGCAGCTTATCCAATCGATAGCGTATGTTCATCATAGAACTGCCGATTTGACCTAGAAGACACAAATTCACATTTTTGGACACAAATGCGCTTTCTTGACATAAACATGCATTTATTACATTACCTAGCATGCATTAATGACAACAATAAATGCATCAAAGTACAAGGAGGTTTTGTGGCACTTACTAGCTCTCTTACCTCTGCTGGCCTCTGGAATTGATGATCGTGGTCGAATCTATGAATGAAAGCCATCGCTGCTGCCTGCTACTGCTCTATTTTCGCTCTGCACTTTGATCTTGTGGAGGTTTAGATGACAATGAGGATGTCTTTTCCCCTGTGGCTTATCTTATAGCCTACCCTACCCCTCGCCCTTGTTTCCCGAGTCAGTCTTCTTTATCCGGTGACTTTGTCACTTTATCCGATCAATCCATTCTAGCCTCTCTTTCTTATCGAGAGATTGTCTATGATCTTTTCAGACATTTTCATCCAATCTCTCGAGGGGGCATATCATTCCCATCTTGGGGCAACTCTGTATCAGTTCATATTATCTTCTTTGAAACAACGCGACAAGTCGCATTGTCTCAAAGAGGGGCAAAATGTAGACACCCAAAATTGTCATGTCTAATTAAATAAATATTTTATTTATTTAATTACTTTAGCCTAATTCTTCTATTAATTAAATAAATCTTTATTTATTTAATTAATTCATTTATCCTCTTCTAGCCTTATTTCTCATTTAAATAGATACATTTATTTATTTAAATTATCCTTTTCCTAAATTAAATAAATATTTTTTTTATTTAATTATCCCACTTCTTCTATTAATTAAATAAATCTTTATTTATTTAATTAATTCATTAACCTTTTCTACCCATAACACATGTCATTCATCTCTTAATTCCTACACTACCTACCTCTTTCATTATTTTATTATTTCTTCTACCTACCCTCTAATCCTAGTCGACCTCCTTTTTACACCTCTCAATCTTACCCCTCCATTTCATATTGTGTCTTCTATTTAAGGAGATGCCTTCTTCATTATCAAACCCTAATGACTAATCTTAAGGACTTGGCTACACTACGATCCTACTTGCAACCACATTCCGTTCTTTGTTGAGCTCTTGTGCACATAAAATCTGAGAGCAAATATATCAAGCAAGATCAATGGAGATAGGAAGAATGGAGATCAAAACCCTATTGGACATGTGATGGTATAATCTTTGTGATTTCATTTGATTTGCATTGTCTTAGGTAATCTTCATATGTATGGTGGATCTTTATTGTTGTTAGGCTAGGGTTTGGTGGTTGAATTCATTTAGCCTTTCAATATTGTTATTATTGTTATCCATTTTCACCATATACAGGTACATCTTCTAGTGGAGTTTCAGGATGCTTTTGGTGATCTCGTTTGAGACTTGGCGGATGGAGATCATTACTGAAGCATGTCAACCTATATCAGGTCCCGATTAATCTACGTTATGGACCGACTTTAATGTAATGTGTGGATAGGTCCTATTGATGTATTTCTGGGATGTCTTATGTGTTGATATTATTTTTTTGGTCTAAGGACAAGATGGTTTGTAATTATGTAATTAGTTTATTGTCTGGTGGCCAACCTGATTGTTTATGGTTGAGGATTTTGTATAAATAAGATGTAAGATCTCATTGCAGATCATCATGCTTAGGGTTAGAGGTCATGGTCAAGGAATATAATGTGTGAATAATGTAGTATCATTAAGGAAGAGGAGTTGGTCAATCTTTGGAGATTGAATTGGGTTTATGTAAGAGGATTTAGTCCTCCGGTATTGATCTTAACTGGAACTGTACTTAGGCATAGGAGATGCTATCTTTTGAATTTCAAACACTTCTTCGGATTGTAGTATGGATTTATATGTAGTCAGTGAGGCTCCTTTTGTGATGAGTAGTGCGCTCTAGGTTGTTGGCCTTCTGGAAAGTATAGGCCCCTTCATTTTAATTCACATACTTACTACAAAAGTATTATCTGACTATTGGTAAGCTTCCCACTGTGGTTTTTCCCTTTACCAAGTTTTCCACGTAGAAATCTTGGTGTTATGTGGATGGTATTTATTATGTGATTATTGTTTATGCTTAATTGGTTTATCTTCTATTTCGGTATTAATGTTTGTTTTTTTGGTATTAAAGTTTAAATCGCTAATGGTTCTGGTAATCTATGACAACTAATTCACCCCCCCCCCCCCCCTCTCAGTTGTCTTTGGGTTATTTAAACTGTCTAACAATTGGTATCAGAGCCTTGGTCCTCTCTGCAAAAAGCTTAACCGCTTGAGGAAGATCTTATGGCATATAACAATTTAAGTTCATCTAGTTCTTCTGGAGCTATCTTTTAAAGGGATATTCTGAGGCTTGATGGAAAAAATTATATAGTATGGAAGATTCAAATGGAGACTCATCTTTGATGTCTTGGCAAGGAGATTTGGGAGATCACATAGAATGGTGTCACGCCCTATAATCCCGGATCTGACAATCCTCCTCTGGCAAACCTGTACAAGGAGCTTGAGAATGATTGTAGAGCAAGAAAAGCCCTCTTGTGATCAACAAATAATGGGATCAACTGACAAATCATCTAGGAAGGCTATATGGGATAAGTTGGAGACTCTTAATGAAGGTGACCCCATAGTGAAGATTGCTAAACTTGATGGTTACTGGGTGAGATATAAAATCCTGAAGATGAAAGAAGATGAAAGGATTACTGCATTCATGGAAAGGGTAAATGAGATTGTTATGGGAATTCAATGTTGTGGTGGAACTTCGAGTGAAGATGAAATTGTTTCTAAAGTCGTGAGAGCCCTACCACGGGCTTACAAAATGAAGGCTACTGCTATTAATGAGTTGAGAAAAATGGCTAATACATCTGTCAATAGAGATACTTTGGTTGAGAAACTATCTGCTTTTGAGCTTGAAAGATTTGGACCTTCTGGAGTTGTGAAGTTTGAACCTACTTTTCATGCATCTTAATCTACAACTAGTAAGCAAGACTAGAAAGCTTTATATGCAAAGTAATTGGAAGATATGAAGAGAGAAGATGATGATTTTGAGAAACTTGAAGCATTATTTGCTAGAAGAGTACCTAAAGGACTAGTAGGAAGTAAGTATGAAGGAAAAAGACCTTTTAAATAATTTGCATGTAATAAGATTGGTCATTTTGCATCTAGATGTCCTGAAAGGAATTCAAGATTTGAAGAAAGAGTTAGAAGATCATTTAAGCCTAACCTTGGATATTAGAACAAGTATAAATACAAGAAAAACAGAGACAAATCATGCTTCATAGTAGATGAGGAAGGCATTACTAATTCAGATGATGAACCGACAGAAGACTCTGCTAGTGGATCCGACAATGGGAAGGAATGGGTGTTCCTGGCTATCAAGGAAGATGATTCGGCATGGGAAGAGATTGTACCTGAAGAGAAGGCACTTGCTGCTAAAATTGAAGACAAGGATGAATGGGTAATTGATAGTGGTTGTTCACATCATATGACTGGAGATAAAGGGAAGTTTCTATCTTTGCAAGAATTTGATGGTGGTCTAGTTAGATTTAGAGATGACAAGACATGTATTATCAAAGTAAAAGGAACTATATCACTGGATGGTAAGAACAATACTAACAATTTTTATTATACTGAAAGTTTGAAGCATAATCTTTTGAGTGTAGGACAATTGGTAGATAAGGGATTTCAATTACAGTTCAAGGATGGGAAATGCAAAATCATTAACAAATCTGGTTTGGAGATTGCAACCGAGACATAGACAAAAGGTAATATATTTCATTTGAATTCTAGTGAGATAATATGTTTGATTACACAGATTGATGAGAGTTGGCTATGGCATAAAAGGTTGTGTCATGTGAATTTTGATTGCATTGTGAAGATCAGTTCAACTAAGGCAGTTAGGGATATACCTAAGATTATGAAGCCTTAAAATCCAGTATGTAAAGAATGTCAAATGGGTAAATAGGTCAGAACCTCTTAGGAGTATACAAGATAAACCAAATAATGTTCTTGATCTTATTCATACTGATTTATGTGGCCCTGCTAGAGTTAAAAGGTTTCAAGGTGATAGATATTTCATGCTAATCATTGATGATTATTCTAGAATGATGTGGGTTACTTTTCTGGGAGAAAAATCTGAAGCATTTGAAAAGTTTAAAATCTTTAAGGCTAAAGTGGAAATTGAGATGGGATTGAAAATTAAATGCTTGAGATCATATCATGGTGGATAATTCACATCCTGTGAGTTTAACAACTTTTGTGACAAGCATGGTATAAGAAGACAATTTTCTGCTCCCCAGACACCTTAGTAGTAGGAAGTTGTGGAAAGGAAGAACATAACTATTTTGGATGTTGCTAGAACAATGATGATGGAAGCTAGTATATCTCATATCTACTAGAGAGAAGCAGTGAGCACAACAGTTTATTCATTCAACAAAGTACATATCAAAGGAGAAATCGGTAAGACACCTTATGGATTATGGTTTGGTAATACACCTGCAGTTAAGTATTTCAAAATTTTTGGTAGTAAATGTTATATCAGGAGAGATGATATTATTGAGAAATTTGATCCTAGATGTGATGAAGACATATTTCTTGGTTATTCTAATGAAAGCAAAGCATATAGATGTTATAAAAAGAGATTACAAAGAATTGTGGAGAGTGCTAATGTCAAAGTAGATGAGCTGAAAAGAAGTCAAATCAGAGTTTATGAGAAGGAACTGGCAGTGGAAATGATTATATCTGAACCAGTACCACCTTTACCAGAACAAAGAGTTGAACTAGTTACTCTGACAACATCAAAGAATTCTACAGTAACTGAAGAACAAGGAAGAGGAACAGAAAGTTAGAGGACTCCTATGTATGTGAGATTGAATCATTCAGAAGATTAGATCATTGGGGATGAGAGAAATGGAGTGATGACAAGAAGAAGACTGGCAACTAATGAGGTATGTTTAATTTCACAAGTTGAACGAGTATCAGTAATTGAGGCATGTAAAGATGAATATTGGTTGAAAGCTATAGAAGAAGAATTAGATCAGATTGAGAAAAATAACACATGGACCTTGGTTTCTCGGCCTAAAAATAAAAATGTTATTGGAACTAATTGGGTTTTTAGGAATAAATTGAATGAGGATGGTCAAGTTATAAGGAATAAGGATGGATTGGTTTGTAAAAGATATTCTCATAAGGAAGGTATTGATTATGGATAAACTTTTGCACCTATAGCTAGGATTGAAGCTCTAAGAAAATTTCTATCCTACGCTGCCTATAAAAACTACAAGGTTTATCAGATGGATGTTAAATGTGCATTTTTGAATGGGGATCTGGATGGGGAAGTTTATATTGAGCAACCTAATGGTTTTTCACTATTATATGATACAGATATGGTTTGTAGGTTAAAGAAAGATTTATATGGATTGAAACAAGCACCTAGAGCTTGGCATGCAAGGTTGGACAAATATCTTTTGAAGCTTGGTTTTACTAAGGGCAGTGTTGATAGTAATTTATATTATAATATCATTGATGATGATAAAATGATTATTGAAGCATTTGTTGATGACATTATTTTTGGAGATGAAGACAAGTTATGCATATAATTTTCTAAGAATATGGAGAAAGAATTTGAAATGTCTATGATTGGTGAGATGAAATTTTTCTTAGGTTTGCAGATTACTCAGATTGACAAAGGTATTTTCAACTGTCAAACTAAATATGCTAAGGAATTGTTGAAGAAAGTTGGTATGGGAGATTCTAAACTGGTAAGTACTCCTATCGTTACAAGTGAGAAATTGACAAGAAAAGATGTTTTTGCACCAGTAAATCCTACAAGATACAAATCTATGATTGGAGGTCTGCTTTATTTGACTCAGACTAGGGTTGACATTATGAATGTTGTTTGTATTGTTTCAAGATTTCAGAGTGATCCTAGAGAAAATCATGAGATGGCGGTGAAAAGGATTTTTAGATACTTGAAAGGTACATC
Source organism: Cryptomeria japonica (assembly GCF_030272615.1). Lineage (NCBI taxonomy): Eukaryota > Viridiplantae > Streptophyta > Pinopsida > Cupressales > Cupressaceae > Cryptomeria > Cryptomeria japonica. The sequence continues at coordinate 228,107,386 of NC_081406.1, forward strand.
AGAATATGGCTTGTGGTACCCTAAGGATGATAACTTTACTTTTTGTGCATATACAGATGTTGATGACTAGAAAAGTACTTTTGGTGGAGCTTTCATTCTTGGAAAGAAGTTGGTTTCATCGATCAATAAGAAATAGTCATGTACTTCTTTATCTACTATTGAAGCTGAGTATGTTGATGTTGCTACAAATTGTACACAAGTTTTATGGATGAAGAAAATGTTGAAGGATATAAAGGTGGATTGTGATGCACCGGTAGTTATTCATTGTGATAACTCTATTGTTATTGATATATCAAAGAATCCAGTATTTCATTCTAAAACAAAGCACATATCTATCCAGTATAACTTTTTGAAGGAAAAGGTAGAAGTAATCAAAGTTAGATTGGTTTATGTGAACACTAAAGAGAAGATTGTAGATATTTTCTCTAAACCTTTGTCAAAGGAATCATTTGAGTACTTGAGACATAGATTGGGAGTTTTTGCCCCTCTGGGAGAGACTTGATTGATGCAGTTTGGCATCAGTCCAACATGCATTATCAGAGATACTATTCATTCCGGCACTGATGTGGGATGCTACTGTTCTAGGGGAGTAGTCAGATTTGTGATTCAATGTTTTATGTGTTTTTCTTTGATATTTTTGTTAGATTTTTGGCATTGATGTCAAAGGGGGAGAGATATTGATGTGAAAATGATATAGAGATATTATTCACAAGGGGAGATATTGATATTCAAGTTGTCTTCCATTGGGGGAGACTTGTTTGGCATTTCTTAGTACTTATATGTTTTTCACATCTAGTGTTTCCATCAATGCCAAAGGGGGATATTGTTGGCCATTTGGTGGAATTGATTATGTGTTGCATTGATGTTTTATCATTGATGCCAACACTAGTTGTCTGGATACTTTACCAACACCCTTCTGGTCCCGGTAAGTTGAGTGGTTTTTGGTTAACTTGGATCCAACATTATCTAGTAGGCTCTGGTATAGTCTGGTGATGGAATCAACTTGTTCATGATACCTATACTCATATTTGGTTAGTTGGTCTGGAGATCGATTGATATCTTGCTTCCTTAGAAGATTGGTTTCTAGTTTTGGCGAGTGTTTCATTGGTAGAGCTTTTGGTGAAGATCTTTGATGAATTGCATAAGTGGTGTTGGTACAACTTTTGGTGGAGTTTCAGGATGCTGTTGGTGATCTCATTTGAGACTTGGTGGATGGAGATCATTACTGAAGCATGTGGACCTATATTGGGTCCTGGTTGATCTAGGTTATGGACCAACTTTAATGTAACATGTGGATAGGTCCTATTTATGTATTTTTGGGATATCTTATTTGTTGATACTATTTGTTTGGTCTAAGGCCGACCTGGTTTGTAATTATGTAATCAGTTTATTATCTGGTGGTCGACCTGATTGTTTATGGTTGAGGGTTTTATATAAATAAGATGTAAGATCTCATTGCATATCATCATGGTTATGGTTAGAGGTCATGATCAAGGAATGTAATGTGCGAATAATGTAGTATCATTCAGGCAGAGGAGTTGGTTGATCTTTGGAGATCGAATTGGGTTTTTGTAAGAGGATTTAGTCCTTTGGTATTGAGCTTAACCAAAACTATACTCAGGCATAAGAGATGCTATCTTTTGTAGTTCAAACACTTCTCCAAATTGTAGTCTGGATTTATATGTAGTCAGTGAGGCTCCTTTTGTGATGAGCAGTGTGCTCTAGGCTATTTGCCTTCCTGCAACTGCAGGCCCCTTCATAGTAATTCACATACTTACTGCAAAAGTATTATCTTACTATGGGTAGGCTTCCCACCATGGTTTTTCCCTTTATCGAGTTTTCCACATACAATTTTTGGTGTTATGTGGATGGTATTTATTCTTTGATTATTGTTTCTATTAATTGGTTTATCTGCTATTCTAGTATTAATGTTTTGGGTTCTAGTATTAAAGTTTAAATTTCTAATCGTTCTGGTAATCTATGACAACTAATTCACCCCCCCCCCCCTCTTAGTTGTCTTCCGGTTATTTGAACTATGCAGAATTGCTAAGTGAATAGCAAAGGGGTGAAGAGAGTGTGCAAAGCTTGGATAGTGTGAAGAGTAGAGAAAGAATGCAGAGCACTAGTAGAGTGTAGAGAAAGTGTAACCAGTGGTCAAATAAAAAAGATTCAATTGGATCTAATTAAACTAAGAGTAGCTATTATAGCAGGTCATTCTCTATGTTATTTTCTAATAACTACAACAGTAAAATCCCTTAACCGGGTGACATCTTAATTGATGATCCTAATTCCTTTAACAAGTCTACCTCTAATAGGATAAAGGTCCTAATAGTCCTTGAAGAAAATCCCTTAACTGGGTGGCACCTGACAATGTCTTTGTAATATCCTAATAGGGATGGCTCCTCACTGGGCGTACTCCAGAAGAGTGCAGATTTTGTGAGTTTCTACTCACACCATGGTTTTCCCCCATTTGGGTTTCCATGTGATAAACCTTGGTGTTCATGTGTGATTTATTTTATGAGTGCATGTTTCTTATTAATGCTGCTTATACGTATAAGTGTTAAGTTTGAGTAGAAACTTTGATTAAGGTTAAATCTGCTAGAACTGATATAGTGTTGATTCACCCCTCCCCTCTCAATAGCGGTTGGGACTAACAATTAGTATCAAAGCCTTGGTCCTTCAATTCAAAAGAGATTAACAGCTTAAGGAAAGATCCAAGATGATACGAAAGGAAGGGCCCAAGTTCTCTAAGGAGAATTACACATTATGGTGTGGTAGAATGAAGCTTTACCTAAGAACCCTAGGAGATCAATATTGGAATCATGTGAGCATGGAGTACAATGAACCTATAGGAGTTCCCATTGCAGAAAAAATCAAATACAAGAAAGATAACATCACAACGATTAAGGTGATTTCTAGTACTCTATCGAATAACGAGTATGCTGAGATTCAAGATCTGAAAACAACCTATGAGATGTGGAATAAGCTGAAGATTATTTATGGAGGAGATCCTCATGTACAAAAGGCTAAGGTGGACAGTTGGAGAGGAAAATTTGATGAGATGAGAACTCAAGAAGGAGAGAATATAGAAAAATACAACAAAAGAATAAAGAATGTGATAAATTCCATCAGAAGTACTCAAGGAAAACTTGAGGAAGATGACGTGGTCAGAAATTTTTTGAGAAGCTTGCTACCATAATATATCATAAGGGTTTCTACAATTCAGGAACTTGGATCATTAGGAACAATTAATGTTACACTTGACTCCCTAATCAGTAAGTTGACTACCTTTGAACTGAGCAACTATGATAACAGTACACCAAACATTGATGTTGCCTTCAAATCTTCCATGACACTTTCACCAACAATGAGAAGAAAATAAACCAAAAGTAGTTCTACTACAAGAACCGATCATTCTCATGAACATGACAACTTGTTATCTGAAGAATAGGAATAAGATGATCTTGAAGCACCAATAGCAAGAAGGGTGCCAAGAGGAAAAGTAAATTACAAAGGTAAACTACCCCTGAAGTATTTCTCTTGCAATAAAATAGGTCATATTGCATTTAGATATCCTAAAAATGATATGAAGGATAACTTTAGAAGACACAAAGAGAAGAGAAAGAAGGAGTGTTATCTTGTAGAAGGAGTTACTGATGAAGAATTAGAAGGATTTGATGGAGAAGGAATTGCATTTGTAGTGGTAAAGGAAGATGGCATAGAGGAAAGTGGTATGGCACTGATTTCTAGTTCAAACTGGTGTGGAGACTATGTAATTAATAGTGGTTGCACTCACCACATGACTGGTGACAGGAACAAATTCCTCAGCATGGAGGACTATGATGGAGGATTGGTGAGATTCGGCACTGATGCTCCCTGTATGGTAGAAGGTAAGGGATATATAGCCCTAAATAATAAAATTAATTGTGAATATATTTACTGGGTAGAAGGGATAAAGTATAGTTTGTTAAGTGTTTCAGAACTTAAAAATAAGGGTTACCGGTTGGAGTTTAATGAGAGAATATGCAAAATAAGTGATAAATCGGGAGGTCTGATTGCTACTGGTAAGCAAACTAGAGGTAATCCATTCTACCTAGACACCACTATATTAAGTTTCCTAATGCCAAAGGTAGAAGACAGTTGGTTGTGGCACAAAAGATTGTGTCATGTTAATTTTGATAGCATAGCAAAGGTTATTAAAATGTAGTCCGTCAGAGGTATGCCTGACATTATGAAACCTGAGAATGCTATGTGCAAAGAATGTCAACTAGGAAAGTTGACTAGATCTAGTTTCAGCAGCAAATCTTATTCATCTGAGAATGTGCTGGACTTAGTGCATACAAATTTGTGTGGTCCTATGAGGACTAAGAGTTTCTATGGGGACCGGTACTTCATGTTGTTTGTAGATGATTTCTCAAGAATGATGTGGATTGTATTCTTGAAAGAAAAATATGAAGCCTTTCACATGTTTAAGGTCTTCAAGGATCGAGTGGAGAGAGGAACCGGTAAGAGTCTGAAATGTTTGAGATTAGATAGAGGAGGAGAGTTCACCTCTCAAGAGTTCATAAACTACTATGAACAATAGGGGATTATGAGGCAGATGTCTACACCTAGGACACCTCATCAAAATGGGGTTGCTGAAAGAAGAAACAAAACTCTAATTGATTGTGAGGGGACTCTAATGATTAAGAAGGATATTACACATGTCTTCTGGAGAGAAGTAGTGAGTACTATTGTGTATACCTTGAACCAGATACAGGTTAAGAAGGGGATTGTAATGTTGGTGAAATGTGAATGAGATATCAAGAGGAAAACTAGCCTTTCCCTCCAAGGAGAGATGAGAGCTTCACTACGGATTTCCCTTCAAACACTTTTCACAAAGTTACATTAGAAGAGGAGAGGATAATTCAGTAGATTCAACCTTCAAGGATGAAGATTGAATTCTGAATGAAATGGGAATGAAAAGTTGATCCCCTCTTCCTTATTTAAAATGGAAAGGAATTGATTGAATTATATAGTGCAAAAGTGAAAAATAACTGATTATAACTTAAGATTAGAAAATGGGATGAAGTTGTGCCCCTGGATCTTATGGTAATATGTTGAGACAAAGTTGCCCTGCGAATTTGAGGAAAAGTTGCCTGGACCGTGGCAAGAATGTACACAGTCCTCTGAAAAATCCACGAAATGAAAAGGGTTTTTTTGCCTCTACAAATGAAGCCTGAATCTGAAATTACAGTTGCACACTTGCAACCTATACACAGAAAAGAGAGGAAAATGGGTTGGAATTGGGGGTTTTCCTTCAGGTCAAACCCTAGTTTTGGAATTCACTAGAAGTAATGAAAGAATGTACTTGCAAGTAGATGTAAATGAAAGATTGAAATGTAAATCACCTCAAGGGAAGTTATGATAGCAATGTTGATAGAAGTGCTTGTGTGGAATTAAATGTTGGAATCAATCTCCTCTTCAATGGTTGAATCCTTGACTTGAATGCAACACCTAGCCTTGAAGGGAGACTTGAGAATGCTCAATGATGGAAAATAATGTTTGAAAGCTTGATCTCATGTAAACTTCCCACTTATCCAACTTCAACTTATGCAAATGAGAGGACAAATTCCCCTTAAATACATGTTAGTGGATTTGATTTTCATCACAGGTCGACATCAGGGGAGTTTCCTGCCTAATGCACAACCCACAATGCATTTTCTATGAAGGTCCTACCCCAAAATAAGGCAAGGACAAAGGTGCCACACCCCTATCCTGGGAAGAAAAGGGAACCATGCCCCTATCCTAGGGGGACAGGGGCACCATGCCCCTGTCCTACCCCTTTCTCTAAGGTAGAGTGTGGACATGGTGGTATGAAAGCCAATAAAGAAGCTGATTCCGAGGGTTGAGTAGTCTTCGGTCTCTGATCACACTAGAGGATTTGAACTTGTGTGCAAGAGGAACCTAATGCAGTCAAAAATTGCTAGGGTCACAATTTTATGACAATATATTTAGCCCCCACTTTAGTGAGAGTATAAGCGTACACCAATACTATTGGTAAAGTATAAGGAAACAAGATTGAAAGACTTTTACCACGTCAAGGAGGCAAGATGCGCCAAGCCCCCAGTGGACTTAGGATCTTATGACTTTGATTGACAAAGTAAAAGGGGAGAACCATGACTGCAAGTAGCAAAGTTCCCTTCATTATGAGTCATCAAAGCAAGGATACCAAAGATTACAAAGCAAAATAAAGTTCACTAAGTAATTCTAAGTATCAAGAAGGAAAATATGAGTGGAGTGTATGCCCCCATGTTAAAGCAATCGGACGCGCCTTATTGTGAACAATTTCTTTAAGGTAGGATACACCCAAGAGAAAGAGAAGGGAGGGGGCACATTATCATAAGGATTTAGCCCCCAATCGAGGAATAAACCCAAGGATAATGAACACAAAACATGAGGTAGTTTCGCTTTCCTCGGGGTCAGTATGTTGTATGATAACACATGTATATCATATATATATATTTGCATATAATAATCATCATTCCCCAAAGAAGGACACTACCTGAGAAGAAAGGGAATAGAGGATGTCTTTTGATTCAACATGAAAGAGACCAACAAAATATCTCAATGCTTTGCATCATCCCCAAGTAGACATTAAGGGAACAATAGAAGAATAGGGATACACATAGAAGAATGGTCACAAAAGAGCAAGAAAAGAGAAAGAGAGAAGATCTATAGTGCTAATATTGCTAATCTAGCATGACATACTCCTCCCGATCTTGCTAATCACTATTTTGAGAAGGCAAGCAACATGCCAGAGGAGTGACATCAAGCACAACATATGGTGCTATCACAAGATCCAAACAAGGACTATGCTCATGTTGTAAGTCACTTTGTTCGATTCTAGGAGCTAGGATTAGGGTTTGTGAAAACTCATCCAATAAATGCTTGTCCACATCAATATAGTCATACTCACTATCAGAAGCATTAGGAGTTGTATTTCCATTATGAATAACATTTTCACCCATTTCTTCATCAAAGTTTAGAAAAAGAGGAGCAAGAACACAAATAGGAGTAAAACCATCACATTTTTTGTGCAACTTATGATTTGGAGATGTTGGTTGAACATCTTGCTTGGGAGAAAATGAAATCATGTCAACTGTCGGAGTCTAAGGAGATTGAGTAATTTGAGGGATAGCTTCACAATCTTGAACACAACATCTTCATCGGCATTCTCTCATACAATGATTTAGTCGAGTCTTAGTGGAAGGCTGAGAAGGAGGAGGAACACTTGAAAAAGTAGGAATGTTTCTCTCCTTGATAGTGGAAAGTTTAGTTTGAGGTCTTTTTGGTTGAACAAGAGGAGAAGCAGGACTCTTCTCTCAATAAGAGGAAGGAGGTGGAACTGCACCATATAAAGTAGGAATATTAGGTGTAGGAAAGAGACTAGGTCCATGATGAGGAGGAGGTATAGGTCTAACCTTAGGAATAATATTGGTGTTCTCCTTAAGAGAAGGTAAAGTCACATCCATAGGTATAGGTTGACAATCTTCCTTAGGAGGGAGATTAGTTCTATCCATGAGGGAAAGAACCTCATCTTGAAGAATAATAGGAATGTCAAGTGTTGGAGATCTAGGTTGACTTAAGGATAAGAACATATCATTCTTCCCTTTTTTATAAGATTGAAAAAGAGCATCGCTCCTTGATGGAAGAGATTGAAATTGTTTAGGCCAAAAGAGATCAATAGGAACATCGGGGATTCTTTTGGATGGACAAAATAAGATATGGTTCATGGTTATGATTTCTCCATTGTGAGGAAATCTCAAACACTTGTGAACTGGAGAAGAAATAGCCTTCATGGAAGATAGCCAAGGATAGCCATGAATTACTGAGAAGATGGTATGATAACAAAGTCAACATCCATGGATTTAGTATGAACTTCAACATGAATGGTGATAGAACCAATGGTAGGACAAGAGAAGCCATCAAATAACTTCACAACCACATTAGAAGCATTGTATATTGGTTTATGCAATCGTAAAGTGAAAAGATACTCTTCAGTTATGACATTAACCATGCAAGAGGGATCAATAAGGGCACGACGGCAAGGGATATCCTTAACCTTCACAACTATGTATAAAGGGCCATCAAGTGCTCTAATGGTCTTGCTAGGGTCAAATATAATACAAGGAACCTTAGGCATATCTTGTGTTTCTACCATATTAACCAAGTTTGGAGCCATAGAAGTGAATTCCTCAGAAGAGAAAGAATTAGGCACAATCTCAATAACGCTAGAGGTATGAGAAGGCAAAGGATCAGTGAAAATATTAAGATTTTGATTAGGAGGAGCTAATAATTTATTCCCTTTATTACTCACATGCCATAGATATAGTATTATTATCAGTCAAGTCTTGAATCTTATTCCTCAATGCGAAACATTTCTCAGTATCATGACCAAGATGACAATGAAATTGACAAAAGGAATTGTTATCAAAATAAGGGGATGGAATTTTAGAAGGATCAACTTGTTTTATAGGAAGAAGTTTGATAACATTTATGTGCAACAACTGAGACATAATAATATGTAAAGATTCATTCAAGGAAGTAAACTATCTTTCTCATTGGAAAAATTTAGAAATAGAAGGCACAAATGTTGTAGCATTCACATTGTAGTTGTTGATTGTATCATTGAACTTGATGAAGTTGTTTGTTATTTTGAAATTCACAAACAGTTCTTGAACACTCTACCCCTTATCACTCGGAGCCATAGGAGTGGATTGCTCCATTTGACTCATAGGCAGTTGATAATTATGGAGTGCTGCACACAACTTGGGAAAGGAAGTAAACTCAAACAAAAAAAGCTTTTCCCTGATATCTTTTTGTAAATTAGAAATGAAAATTCTTTGAATATCATTATCAAGTACATGAAAAGAAATTTGAGCACACAAATGCTTATATCTACTAATAAAATCAGTCACTTTTTCTTTAACACCTTGTTTACAATGCATTAAATCAGTCAAATTGATTTTAGGACCAATGTTGCTTTGAATCTGGATGAAAGCATTTGCTAGTTGTTGAAAATAAGTGATAGAATAAGAAGGCAAAGAGAAATACCATTGTAAAGCCTTATCTTTTAGTGTTCTTGTAAACAATTTTGCAAGCAATGTTTGATTATAAGCAAAATCAGTACAAAAGGTTTGAAATGTTTTGACATGCATAAGAGGATCACCTTTTCCATTATAGAGTTCCAATTGAGGGATCTCAAAATGTTTAGTTGGCATGGCTTTAACAATATCAAGAGAAAGTGAGCTCACAACATCAAAGGCAGGCACACTAAACTTGGATTGACTCATAGAAGCAATTTGTTGTTTTAGGGAAGACATGATTTGAGCGAGATTGTTAATTGTCATCTTGGTAGAAGAATGGAGGTTAGACATAGGTGATTGAGAAGGTGGTGTAATGTTATTGAAATAAGGCATGGACTAAGAATAAGGTGGTGGGATATTATGATAAGTAGGCATAGGTGATGATTGGGTAGGAAAAGGGACACTTAAAGGAAGAATAAAGTTATTGAAGGAATTACCCCCTTGTGTCACACTGATTGGTTGAGGAATAATAGGAACAATCATGGAAGACATAGGTAAAGATGGAGGATTAAATGAAGAAGAGGGATTTCCCCCATGACCCATGGTTGTAGGAATGATATTTTGAGTTGATGTAGCCATGATGTTGGAGGTAAAAGTAGGAATACTAGTCATAAGAGTAGTCAAAGGAATTGAAGGATTGACTTGTGTTGAAGGTTGTGAATAACCTAGGGTTTTAGCATAACTCTTGATAGGCATGACATTAGAATCAACAATATATGCAATGCCATGCAAAATATCAATTCCATTCTTATCACTTTGAATCATGTGCTTAAGACCTTCAATTAATGGATGAGCTTCACTACTAGGGTATTCTTGGGACATCCATTGTTGAAAGTTATCAAATTGATTGTCCAATGTGGAAAGTTGATCTATAGAAACCCTAGTTAAAGTTTCATCTTCATCATGGGATTCATCAACGGGTTGAATAGGCACATGATTAGGATGGGAAGAATTATCATGATCCTCATTACAAAAGTCCCCCAAATTAGGCTCCATCTCCTCAGTAATTAAACCTTGGGAAGCCTTAATTCTAATGCTTCGTCTAACAGGGATAGGATAGGTAGGACTAATAGTGGTAAAACTCATACACTAGAGGGAAAAGTTGAATTTTGAATTTTGGAACAAAGCTTACAAAATTGATTAATACAAAATTTAAGAAAATAATGATTACACAATTTGAACTTTGTTGGGGGAAGAAGATGACACAATTTCCAAAAATCAAAGGAAATTGAATTTTTAAAATTTGGGCCAAGGGAATACCGCTTAATTTTAAAATCAAAATTTTTAAAATGAGGGCAGCCTATAATTAACCTCTTAATTTTAAAAAATTCTTGAAATTTGAAATGTTGAATTTTGAAAGTATTTCTGATTCTAGAGGGATAAAAAATCAACAAAATCATCCAATCTTCTGGATTTAGGCTATTAAATACAGTCATAATAGTCTCCCAAAATTTTGGGAAAAAAGTCGAGGACCGTGGTGGGAACACACATGGTCTGACCAACTTTTTTCAAAAATTTTCAGGGATGAATATTACGATGATTTCAAAGATAAACCCTAAAAATTAACGAATTTTACGACCTCTAGATGGGTGAAATAAAGGCGCAAATGTAAAAATAGGACCCTATTAGGGTTTTGAAGAAAAAGAGGAATTGAACTGCAATTTTGAAAAAGGTCAAACCTAATGGATAGTGACACCTTGGAAAATGTTTAAAAATCTGAATTGGAATGAAATTGATTTGAAATTTTCACAAAATCCAATTAATTTTGAAAATTAGGATTTTATGACGTAACCACTTAATTTTAAAATTTGAATTTTGGAAAAAAGGGAGGAATTTGAAAATTTGAATCGTAGGAATGAAGAAAAGTTTGAGAACAATCAGAAATCTGAAAATTAAATGGAAATCCAATGTTTGCACAAGTTCAAGATGATTTTTGAAAATTAGGGTTTTAATAAGTAACCTCTTAATTTTGTAAATTTAAATTGCAAATTAAACAAAACAATTTTCAGATCTAAGATAACCACAAGCAATTTTTACAAATTACAAGTTCAATTTTAATTTGAAAAACTAGGGTTTTTAATGATTTAACCACTAAGTTTATAGAAATTTGAAACTTACAAATGAAAAATATGTAATTTTGTTCAAAGGAAAGCACGCAAGACGTCAGGTTCACCAAAATGTAATGTTGGTGAAATGTGAATGAGAGATCAAGAGGAAAACTACCCTTTCCCTCCAAGGAGAGATGAGAGCTTCACTACGGATTTCCCTTCAAACACTTTTCACCTACTTACATTGGAAGAGGAGAGGAGAATTCACTAGATTCAACTTTCAAGGATAAAGATTGAATTATGAATGAAATGGGAATGATAAGTTGATCCCCTATTCCTTATTTGAAATGGAAAGGAATTGATTGAATTATGTAGTGCAAAGGTGACAAAGAACTAATTATAACTTAAGATCGGAACATGGGATGAAGTTATGCACCTGGATCTGGTAGTAATATGTGGAGATGAAGTTGCCTTGCAAATTTGAGGAAAAGTTGTATGAACCGTGGCGGGAATATACACAGTCCTCCAAAAAATCTGTGAAACAAAAAGGGTTTTTTTGCCTATGCTAATGGAGCCCAAATCTGAAAGTACAGCTATGCACCTGCAACCTACACACAAAAAAGAGAGGAAAATGGGTTGGGATTGGGGGTTTGCCTTTAGGTCAAACCCCAGTTTTTGAATTAACCAAGTAATGAAAGAAAGTACTTGCAAGTAGATGTAAATGAAAGATTGAAATGTAAATCACCTCAAGGGAGGATATGCTATCAATGTTGATAGAAGTGTTTGTGTGGAATTGAATGTTGGAATCAATCTCCTTAATGCTGGAAAAGAATGGTTCAATGCTCTTGAATGCTTGATCTCATGTAAACTTCCCACTCATCCAACTTTAACTTATGAGAATGAGAGGACGAATGCCCCTTAAATACATATTAGTGGATTTGATTTTCATCATAGGCCGACATAGGGGGAGTTTCCCGCCCAATGCACAACCCACAATGCATGTTCTAGGAAGGTCCTGCCCCAAAATAGAGTAGGCACAGGGGCACCACACCCCTGTTATGGGAGGACAAGGGCTCCACGACCCTGTCCTACCCCTTTCTCCAAGGGAGATTGCGGACATTGTGGTGCAGAGGCCAAGAAAGAAGCTGATTTCGAGGGCTGAGCAGTCTTTTGTCTCCGATCAGGCTAGATGATTCGATCTCGTGTTCATGAGGACCCTAATGCAGTAAAAAATTGCTAGGGTCACAATTTTATGATACTACAGGGATAAATAAGACTCCTTATAAATTATGGTGTGGATACTCACCTAATGTGAGTTACTTCAAGGTATTTGGAAGTAGGTGCTACATCAAGAGGGATAAGTACTCTAGAAAGTTAGATCCTAAGAGTGATGAAGGAATCTTCTTAGGTTACTCCACAAAGAGTAAAGCATACCAGTGTTTGAACAAATGGGTCGGTAAGATTGTGGATAGTGCAAATGTAAGAGTAGATGAGTTCTTTATGAAAAATGAATAGGACAACAAGAGTGAACCAGAGGACTATCAAGGTGTTGGCATTGTGTTGTCATTGATGTCAACCGGTATAAGATGACCACCAGTGGTAGAGATGTATGATTGATGTCAACTAGTATGGAATGGACAGGTAACCAGTAGTAGAGATGTATATGCAACCCCACTATGGAAAAGTGTAGGATGTGATAATAGGTAACTGGTAGTAGAGATGTATGTGCAACACTTCTATGGAGAAGTGCAGGATGTGATATCTTGGATATCACCTTGTGTTGCAAAACACCGGTAATGGTAAGGAAGATGACCTCAAGAGTCACCAGTGCAACAAGTTAGTGTCTGACATGTGTGATGAGATATAAAGGTGTTTGAGCAGTTGTTTGTGATGAAGAGGTAGAATGTTATCTAAATCATATCAACACTGGAAGAGAAGAATGAAAGGTATGCTATGAGGTTGCAAATCATTAGGACTCCCATTAGATGAAGATGTAGTCATCATGAGAAGCAATGACTGACAGTGAATGTGCTCACATTAGTTCACATGCTCCTGTTTGAAGAGATGATGCACAAACAAGGAAGTCACATGAAGAGCATTGTAGGATGTAGAAGACAAGGTGCTACTCCACCATGTAAGTGGAGCTTATCTCCTATTATGCATTGAGTACATCATAGTTTGGAGAGATAAGGGTGAAGAGGTAAAGGCAAGCACTTGAAGGATCACACTAGATCTACTTGTGAATTGAAGGAATGACCTAAGTGCATGAGATCGGGGTTATGCACTAGACTAAAAGAGAAGGCATGTTGAGATGTTGGTACAGAGGAAATGTCAAGTGTTTGTCATCATGACAAACCGATTGTGACATGGTCAAAGCTAATCACGGAGAAGGCAAGGTTGAGTAGATGCAAACAAAGAAATTTGACCTGACTAAAAGAAGATGGAGTCTTGTGAAGGTTGATGACATCGAGTCATCAAGAGTGGTAACTGGTATGTAAGTCCACCAATTATGTAAGCAAGGTGCAGATGCAGAAGACTTCCCACTTGTGGGAATGAGCATACTTTGGATTTACCAGTCTAGAGACCAGTTTGAGAGTTCCATCGACAGCTCAAGATGAGGGAAGATATGATAAGGTAACTGGTAGAATGGTTGAGACCAGAAGGGTTAGCAAACTGGCAAAAGTAAGGAACCAGTATGGTGTTTGGTCAGTGATCCTACCTGGACCGACTTGGAGTGCCAAGTAGGCAGTTGATTGATGCGGATGCCACATGG